>NC_041035.1:11002124-11199998 GCF_900634625.1 Parambassis ranga
TTCTGACGTGCTGTGGCATCCAGGCTTGACGTGCACGCTCACAAGCTGAAATCACCTGCCTGTGCATGAGCACAGAGGCCCTGTTTGTCAGCAGTCTGTCAGAATTACAGTAATATCTTCCTGTGGTTGATGTTTTAAAGCATGACATGTTGTATTTAAACTTACAGATAATGACTGATGACTAAAGAGTAGTTTGCCACAGTGACGGGGTGCTGCCGTAGCACTCAACAGATTAAGTTACAGTCAAGGTTCAAAGCTATAATCAAAATACCACGCTTGTAATAACTCAAGGTATCGGAGCATGATGTCCTGCACAGTGATAGCCAAACAACTTCTCTCTCTTATGGACCTGATGAGAAAATGTCACAGTAGCATCAAGACTTGTCTGTCAGCATGTGAGGCATCAGCCTTTACATAAAGAACACTTTAACGTGACAGTTACAACTGTAAGACCTGTTCTTTGATTACACAACTGTCTCTGAACACAACCCATGTTTGCTTTTATCAGTGATTAAAGTATGTTTCTGTCATTTTTCAAATACCTGAGGTAGACCTAGCCACAGTCATCACCTCACAGACATTCTCACAACTGGTTAGAACAGAAAACAGCCAGAAAAGTGCTTAGCTTTTGTTTTTGCTACATAATCAAGCAGCCTCAGGTCAACCCACAGCTTGATAGAGGGGGTTATTATGCAACTGTGAGCTCATATCCAGAGGTGTTTGTCTGATTAGTGTACAGTGATTGAAGGGCGCACAGCAGGTCACAGTTCTCATTCTGGGGACAGGATGGGTGATAAAACAAACATACCTCAGATGTCAGATGAGATGTTTGTCACCTTTACACAAACCCCACTGAGTCAAGAGACTCTCCTTTATACATGTTGTCCTCCAGCTGCATGTTTACTCTCCCACTTTCTGCTCTTATAATGAAAAATATGAAGAGTCTTTCCTCTTATCATTGCAGGAACGTACCCGTTTGTGACATCGTCCAACTGCACAGTGGGTGGTGTATGTACAGGTCTCGGCATGCCGCCCCAGAATGTGGGAGAGGTTTACGGGGTCGTCAAAGCATACACTACCAGAGTGGGCATCGGTGCTTTCCCATCAGAGCAGAGCAACGTAAGAGGACACGCTGATAACATGATATCAAATTTAAATGCTGTTAAGTCATGTAAAGAATGTTTGATTCACGTGAGCGAAAATGTGTTTCTAATCCATGCTTCATATAGTCTCCATGGTCCAAACATGCCTCATGTGACTGAGCAGATTTATGTTCAAACAGCACCATCTAGTGGAGGCTTTGCTGCACTGCCGCTGATAACCACCTAACCATAGCCAGCTATTGATACCTACTGAAATTGAAACTCAGATGCAGAGGCAGAACTTTAATGGCTGAATATTTTAGGTTTCTGTGACTGCAAGTGGAAACAAGGCTCCGTAAACATTTACAAATGTTGTTTTTTCAGGAAATTGGCGAGCTGCTTCAGACTCGGGGAAAGGAAGTTGGTGTGACCACAGGCAGGAAGAGGCGGTGTGGTTGGCTGGATCTGGTGCTCATTAAATATGCACACATGATTAATGGCTTCACTGCGTGAGTTTGATGAGCTTAAATTAAAGCTAATTAAATTAGAGCTAAAATTATATTGTCAACTGTACTGAATATTATAATATCTGGTTGTCCGTTTTCTCTTCAGTTTAGCGCTCACCCAAACTCGACATACTTGACGTGTTGTCAGAGATCAAAGTGGGCGTAGCGTACAAAGTTGACAACCCAAACTATACCTCACTTTCCAGGTAAGTCAGGTGTTATTTTCTCAGTTTTTTTGCTCCTAACGGAGAAACAAAACCTGTAAAAGTTGCATCTGTCAATCGAAGGTTATCCTCTCCTTCCATGGCCTGTGATTATTTACAATGTGATTCACTTCAAGGCTCAAAAATATTCATTTGTTGTTGATTGTGTCTTTGTAACACTAATGGTATCTTTGCTCATCGCTCACTCCAGCCAATCAGGAGGTGTTACAGCGCGTGGAGGTCGAGTATGTGACACTGCCTGGCTGGAACAGCGACACCTCGGCCGCTAGAAGCTTCGAGGAGCTGCCCGAGAACGCCAGGAAATATGTCCACTTCGTTGAGGAGCATGTGGAGTGCCTGGTATGATTACATGCACACTCATTGCTGTACAGACCTCTTGAATATACTTATTGGCATTAAAGACCTAAACTTTGATCAGATATCAGTTTGTACCATTTAGTGAATGGAACCAGATGACAAAAGTAAATTCATACATAAAATCTTATGATTTTATGTATGAACAGAAACCTGTCCATCATCATCAGCTATTGTCTCAAGTGGTCATTTGACAGCGGTGTTCCCTGTCTTTGCTTAATTTCTTAGCTCAACGCAGACTTTTCAGAAAACACTTAAACCTACGAACCTATGTGTTCTCAGTGTTTTTATTCAGTCTATAGGAAAAATGAATGCATGCCTCTGCTTCCTGTTTCCTCAGTCAAATGGATCGGAGTTGGCAAATCACGGGAGTCCATGATCCAGCTATTTTAGAAGAAGGAAGTAGAAACACGAGTAAAGATGATGCACAGCAGCAAACCAACTGTACCCTTCTTCCTTTCCTCTTCTGCACACACACACACACACACACAGCCTACCTACCTGCCTCTCACCTCTGTGACAGAGAGATGATCGTCATGTCTGTCCTCAATGCTTTTATCGTCACCATACTATCAGACTGTCCCATCTTCCAGACCGGATCTGTCTGGATCAGAGTCCCATCAAACTGACCTGTCATCTGGATTTTAAACTTCAGGACAGCAGCTTTACAAAGTCCCCCTTTTATCTGTCTCTGCTGATATGATAACACAGATATGGCAACACCAGCTGCTATCAGGTCTGCGAGGTCACGAGGGAACGGACTCAACACAGATAAAACACACACACACACACACACACACACACACACACTGAGCAGACATGGGATCACTGCCCGGAGGAACTGTCTGCAGATGTTTTGGTTGTCTAGACTCCGTGTATTTTTATTTTGTTCATCTATGCTGTGATTTAAACGCGCTGTGCCAGTCTGGTGTGAATCAGTTTTAACCTCAGCACTTTAGATGCTTTGGACTATACTGTACCTGCTTTATGTTTCATCCTGCCAGGTGTGCAGCACATCCTGACAAGATAAAGGGATCCTTTAATGTTTTAACTGTGTCTTTTTATGTATTTGTCATCAGACTTGTTGTTGCCTTGTTGTTCAACCAAAAGATTACCTTTGTTTAATTCTCCTGTAACAATATCTGTGGATGCTCTCATTCATCCAGGTCATAGTCATTTCCAAGAGCTTAAATCGAGGCAACTGGACTCAAGGATTGTTTTTTAAAGACGTTTCACCACTCCCCAAAGTGAATTCTTGCAACTATTCTGGTTGGGAATGTGAGTTGTGAATAGGTGAGAGCTGATGCCTCACTAGTTGACTAGTTGACGGCCCATTGTTAGAGTTTGAATGGGAGTGAAGTCTGCTAGGAAGACTGACCATTAACCAGCTATAGGGCTCATGTGAGTTCCTGCAAGATTCACCCACAGAGGTCTTGAACACATAAAACTCGGATTCCCAACCAGAATAGTTGCAGAACTGAAGAAGCCACTTGCGGGTGTGGCGAAACGTCTTCAAAAAACAATCCTTGAGTCCAGTTGCCTCGATTTAAGCTCTTGGAAAATCTCCTGTAACTAGTTTTGCTTCCAATGAATGATGGTGTTGGAGAGACGGGTGTTTTTTGAGGTTTGGGTGAGTTTAGTATAAATACGCCTTCCTCAATTTATTTCCATGTTTGTGATCGTTTTGCACTGCAAGACTAACAACTTTACATTGATTAATACTGTACAAAGCAACTGGACAACCTCCTCTTTTTGTCCAGTTTTCTGCCATTGACACATCTATAAACCCAGAAAAAAAACAGTCAAACTGAAACATGAATGTGTTTTTTTTCTAAACAGAAAAAACACTGAAAAAGGTCTGCAGGTGAATATTTTAAAGACTGCTGAAATGGGCCAACAGAACAAACCAATCAGAACCACCTGATTTTCTGACATCACAACTGGAAAAACGGTTAAGAGTCTAATGTTGCATTCATCTAACGTCCATCTGAGAAAACAGTTTAGAAAGAACAGGAACCTCCAGAAAGCCTCTGTGATTGGATGAATCATCTGTCTGTCATCACCTAGTTAACCAGTCAGATTGCTTCTGATTTGCTTCCCTACAGACACACACCTAACTCACACCTGTATTTCTCCTCAGGACATGATGAATGTTTATGTCCGGTTCTTATAATCTTATGAAGCTAGTGAGAATCCATCTTCAGGTCAGACATCTTCTGTAAACAGGTGAAGATAATAAAAGGATCCCGCTCCAACCACCAGATTTTACCTGCGTTTATCCACACAGACCACAACAGACTGTGTATCTACACCAGCTGTTTTACCTTTTTCCTCGATCAGGATGGCATTTACACACAATCCTAACTCTTGTTATTGAACTAGGACGATATGGATGTGAGTTTTCCCCCCACTGGGCAGCTTATTATTGTAAACATCATGATGCAGTCATTTGTGGCATCATAAAAGATGTATAGATTGTCAATACACAAACGGTGGATCATGCATTTCTTTCATTGAATTTAAAGAAAGGTGGTACAGAGCAAAACACTACAGGAACGTATCCAAAGGCTTAATCATAAACATACTTCTATATAAACACCTTTGGTTTGACATGACTGAAAACAGTGGGTCTGACGTGGAACCCTCCTCCAGAGCCACATAAATTGTCTTTACACACTCCTTACACACATAGAAGCCTCGACTGTCTGAGAAGCTAAACAAACACAGTTCGAATGGCATAACATTGTTCTTTGAATGCAGTAATGGATTTTTAAATGACTATATTTTCACTTTTTGAGGAGAAACAGGTGCACTCTGAATGTATTTCTGTTTTTAACATCACAGCATTCACTCCACAGTTGATTTAAACCACAACAATGTTTTTCTTGGAAGTATTTTGTCAAATGTTCAATATGTAACGTAGAAATAAAAGTTTTGTTTGTCAGTATCAGGTATATACAATGTAATCCATCTCTTCTGTGGTGACTTAAATATGACTCTCATACAGTCTGAACCTCAGGACATTCATTAAAAATGTTTTTTTTTAAATAAAATGTATTTGCTCTTCGTGTTTCTTTTGTCTTTAGATCACATATAAAATACTTTTATTAGCCATCTTTGGATAGATTATTTATCTTGAATGGAAAAAATAAGATTCAATTGTAAGAGAAGAAGATATTATCATGATTACATAAGAGCACTAGTTTGAAATAAAAACCCTTTTAGAAGTTTTCAGTTAAAATGAGACAGCATTGACAAAAAAAGTCAGTATGAAGTAAATATATTTCAACCAAGTTGTTATCCATAAAATTTTAAAGCATGTCTGTCCTCGTATTTACACGATAAACAGGAAGTAAACAACCAGGAATACGTTTGATAAGGACATAATAATAAAATTGTCTCATTTGATTGTCAAATGTGAGGTTGGATTGTTTCTGTGTGGCTGACACACAAAATCTGTGGTAATCTAAGGTAAAGAGTTCATGTCGGGCCTCATCTCTCAGATAAATTCTGCCTGTTTGCTCTGCAGATTTCATGATTTGTTATAATGAACCGGTGAGACCGGATAAAATGTCTGTTCACAAACAAACTCTCAAAGATTTTTATCACAACACTTGATCACTCAAAGTGAGGTTTTAAATAGGAAAATTTAGATTATTTTAAAATTGCTATAACTGTGAATAAACAGGCAAAGCTACAACTACTTTTCAGCTAAGTAACGGCTTGACCAGTTCAACATATATACTTTTTGAATCTAATTTCAGTGTAAATAAGGCAGACTTACAAAGTAATCCCTTTATGTGATCTGTGACTGTATTCTGTCAATCACCTATTTAAAATGTAACAGATCAGCTTGTCAGGTTTTATAGCAAATCTTCAAAACATTAAAGTATTTACTGTAGATTAAAAATAATGATACTGTAACAGTAAATGGAAATAACCCTCATCTCACCACAACAAAAATATTCATGAGCACTAGAGGGAGCCCTCCGCCTGCAGATAACTGCTATACGCTCCTTAAAACTTAACATTTTTCTCTCCTGAGGAATTTTAAATTTTAGAGAGGAACGAGTAATTTTATATATATCATCCCACTGACAGCCAAACAACCCACATGCAACTAAAATTGGGTGAATGATGTTTTACATTGGTCCCTCTCTCTCGGCTCTGACCACAGCCTGGCTTCGACCACAGCCTCACCTGCAGCTCATTTCCCTGCTTTCACTGAGCTTCCTCTCCTTATTTGACTGCATCTGAATGCAGCGACAACCTCTAAAAAACCCACAAACACCCACAGAATTCGGCCAGATGCGTCCGCCTTTTCAAGCAAAATAAACAAATAAATAAATAAATCTTGCGCCTGGGCTTTTATTGCAGTACCAAACTCTGCAGCTGCCCAGACTGAGGCCATCCTGTTGAATAAGTGTGTCACCTTGAAGCACACAGAAACACACACACACACACGGTGGCATCTGGCATGAAGCCTAGCCTTCCTCTGTATTGTGTGATGACGTTGATGGGAGGCCGGGCAGCGTCACGGCAGGCCAGAGGGCACTGCTGCCCCTCCATTTGGGTCAGGGCTGGACTAATTTGGTGACCATGCAGCCCCTCAAACATCTATCACCTCCCCCCTTCTTGTACGACTCATTCAGTCTCGTCTACCTCCGTACTCTGACTGCGACCTCCTCAGCCTTTCTATGCTCCGCTCACCCCCCCCCCCCTCCTTCATTTGAATCCCACAGTGAGGCCTCTTTGTCCAGTAGCTGCCGCTGCATTGTGCTGAAAAGGAAAGCAGAGTAAATGGACAAGCAAATGAGTTTTCTCCGACAGCTGACTGCAGTGTTTGAACACACACACGCACATACACACCAACACATACAAGAAAACATGCAAAGATGCAGCCATTCAGGAAAATGTTTTCTTGAACTGAATGTTTTTTTTTCTTTTCCTGGGTGTCCCTGACCTTTGACCTCAAAATGAAGGTGTCTATTAGAGGGAAGACAGTGGAGAGAGCAAACATTACATCCCTCCTCACCTCCTCCTCATAAACAGCCGCAGCAGAGTTTTCTTTAGCTGATAATGTTACAGTTGTTATGTCAGTAACTCTTCAAGATCCATTTGTCTAATTTTAGGCAACTTGTCCTATTAAATACTCCACTCTGCTGCCATTGGCATCCCTCTGTGAGCTGAAATGCTCAAAATGTTGAGGCCATAAAACCAAAACAGCTGAAAGATGATAAGATGATGAGCTCAGATCAACTCAAAGACTGGAAACACGATAAAGCAGCAGCAGTCTGTTTGGACCGCCGTTTCTACCTGTATACAGATTACTGTTTGTTTTTTTAATTTAAGCATCAAGTTTATTCCAACAGCAAGAAGGTTCCTGGTTTGAATCTGGCTTAGGTCTTTCTATATGCACTTTTGACATTCTCCCTGTGTCTGTGTGGGTTTTCTCCAGGCACTCCAGCTTCCTCCCACACACCTAAGAAGTACATAATAGGTTAACTGGGAATTCTAAATTGGCCTTAGTTGTGAGTGTGAGCATGAGTTGTTTGTCTCTTTGTGTTAGCCTGGCAACATACTGGCGACCTGTCCAAGGTGTGCCCCACCTTTTGCCCACTGACACCTGGGATAAGCTCCACCTGCCTGGACCCTGCAGTACAGGACAAAGCAGGTTAAATAAATGTATTGATGGATATAATTTATTTCCAAAATAGGATGTAATATATAAGCAGAGGTTTTTTAAATGCTAAACTCCGGCCAAAACGAATGGTAAGAGTGTACAATGTCAATACCAGTCCACTGTGAATGGATTCCTGATATTAATATGTTTGAAAACCTTTACTGGTCTGTGGTGTTCTCCCTATAAAGATAGCCTTAGACCATCATGCATGCACCTATTCCTTTAAGGGGCAGAGAGAATCTATTTGTGGGTCTGAAGGTGGAAACGTGCACTCACCTGATGGGTTTACTTCCCCCTCATGTTATCATCACTCTGTTAAAGTGGACTGATGGGTGTGCAAAGGTCAACAGCTAGCAGGTCACCTGTGTGTTTTTTCCTACGTTCTCATGTTTAAAGGGACATTCCACCCCAAAGCAGGTTCAAAATAAAAGCTAAATAAAAAATAAAAACCTAAATATTGTCTTTTGGAGTGTGGAATGTTTTGGTCCTTTCCTGGAGGTCCCCAGCATTATAACTCAGGTGAAAGTCAGGTCTTTTCTTTTTGAATTACAAATGATGAATTAGAAAGGTTTTGTTTTTCAGTATCGTGGTGTTTCAATGTCTCCGCACCACTTCTGCAGTGCTCATGAGCAACTCAGAGTCCCTCTACCTGATCTGTTCTCCTACTCAGCCGTGACCTTTCTGTGGAATGCACTGCTGTAAAAACCTATAAAGTTGTTTTTACACGCTATCTCTGTCTGACCCTGCTTCACCTGCTTCGGTTCTTCTTTGCCCCTTTTTTCAGCCCCTCCTCCCTCCTCCCTCCCCCTCCTCCCTCCTTGCAGCTCCTGAACTGTGACCGCTCTGTAAAACAGCACAAATGCAGCAGATGTGTGACGGCCGACACCATTAACAGCTGTCGGCTCTTATATCAGCTCCTGTGTCTCACACCAGCCTCCACTTTAAAGTCTCCAAACAACAACGGTGTGAAACGCAACGTTACATTAGAAAAAAGGACAGAGGTGTTTTTCTTTTTTTGATTTTAAGCTTTGTATTCGATAAGAATCAATAACTAATTATCAAGTTGATACAATTAAAAACATAAACATATGTAAAAGCACAAAAGCTGGAACATATTGTGTGCTATATGTGCCCAAGGCTACTAGCAGAGAAGCCTTGTGACAGGTTTTATACTAATTAAATAGAAAACAAACATGAGTAGGAAGAGGATGGCCCAGTCCCATGGGTAAGAGCCTATCTACCATCTACCACCTCTCCTTTCTGTAGACTTCAATGGTCCTCAGCGGTCAACATGCAGTGTTCTATTGTTTATTTATGAGGACATGTTGTTTTGGTTAATACCCATGTTTATGTATGTATTTATTTATAGAGTCAGAAAAGCTTGTGTTAACTTTGAGTTTAGATGTACAGACCAGTAAGCATCCTCACTCTGACCTCATTGTTCCTTTCTGCTGTTGGTCCCCTGCTCTGCATCTGGCTTGTTTCCAGGCCCTTGCTGCTCATCTCTGGCAGCTCTGTCCCTTGCCTGTTGCCTTTGGTGCTCCCCTCCCCTCAACTGAAAACTCACTCCTGTTTGGCCTTTGCCACAGCCCAAGCCCCTACTTCATTCCTGTTCCCGGCCCCGGCCTGTGAGCTCCGACCCCCCCTCCCCATCAGTCCTAACCTCAGCTCCAGCCCTGGGTCCCGGCTTCTGGCCCTGAGCTTCTAGCTACTACCTTCTTTCTGACCCAGCTGCTGTCGCCTTCCCAGCCGTCCAGCACAGCATGAGAAGCCTAGCAGCTGTTGATCAATGGGCAGCCGGGACCAACGCCTGCCTGTCCCCTCCCCTGACCTCCTACCCTTACGCACACACACACACTCATATGCTCCCCAGGGAGGCAACAGATGGGGGTCAGCCAGAGGAAAGGGGTGTGGTGAGCTACAAAAGGGCTGGGTTAGGTGTGTTTCCTTTGCCAGTATCTATATCATGAGTGTTTTTGTGTTTTTGTCTCCACAATTATAGATTCATGCGTGTGTGTGTGTGTCTGTGTGTGTCTGTGTGTGTTTGAGGGGCTGTGGCTGGACATTTGCTTGCTGCGTGTCTCCAGCATGGACAGGTGTTAGCGTCAGCAGTGTCCAGACTCGTTTCGGCAGCTGCTGCCACCCCTCTCCTCTCATCTCTCCCTCCCTCCCCCCTGACAGATGTAGCCACACCACCACCACCACCTCTCAACTTTTTTTTTTACGGGCCCAGCCTGTTTTGACTTTAAATATTTGCCCAGGAGGCGCTTGCTGTCTTTGGTCTAAAGGCAGTGTGTGTGTGTGTGGGTGGGTGGTTGGGGGGTTGAAGAATAAGAATAAGAGTAGGACACGACACACAATGTGCTGACATAAATACACTGGTTTGTGTATGAATATATACCACTATGTATACACACACACACACCTGTATGAGTGGAGGTTGAGACCTGGTTTGTCCTGTTTTGACTCAGCAGAATAAAACTCTGACCCTTTGCAGAGAGCCTCATGACACCTGACAGAAATGTAGAAACCACAAAAAGTTTGACTTTGAATGTGTTTAAAATTACTGATAAAAAATAACATGTCAGTCTTTGGACCCCTATTTGACAATTATAGTCAATAGTCAATAGACAAAAATATCAATAACAGCCACCAACATCTGCCCTTTGTTTTCAGCTTGAAACTGAACAATTAGCACTCAGTGGTCAAACGGCTCCACCTCCAATCAGCAGAGATAGAAACATGACATCTAACAGTTTCACTCCTCCCCCGGTGTGATGATATGACACTCTTGAATTCCATGTGTAATGACGCTTTCAGCCATGAGTTAAAAGGACAGTGAGTGTTAGATTTTATTCATCATATGCCCATAGCATGCCTCTAAATGTGTTAGAGTGCTATATTACATTTAAAGTTATTTCATGTTGGTGTTTAAATAGGCAATCGAGTGAATTAAAGCTGGATTAAATGATTTAATTTAATTTATTTATAAATATTTAGGTTTCTCCAATGTATGAAGAAATGCATATACAACAGAAGGTTTCAGCTACAACCAATTTGTCTGATATCACTAAATAACCTAACATCTGCTGTTGTGCACATTTTCACGTTTTCTGCATCCAGTCAAAGTGAATTTATGATACTTTAAATAGTTCCTCCTGCCACGCTGTAAGTTTGAGGCAGGGCAAATGTTATGAAAATGGCTGCAGAAAGCAGGAATGAAGCTGTAGTCAACAGAAACTCTGATAGGCTAAAACAAATGCTAATCACAAGGTGACACATAGGCGGTGAAATGTGTTTTTCAAAAAAGAAAAATCTCCAAAGAGCGACTGAAGCTTGTGATCCGTCACTGAGAGAGAGAGAGGGGGGAGGTAGAACTTAGAGAGAAAAAATGTGGATATAAAAGAATGATATACAGTTGGGGTTTGGAGTTGAAAGATAATTAGAACAGCAGTGAAGGATTCTGCTGCTGATCCCAGAAAAAACACCTCCGCCAGCTGGGTTCAAAGTCCAGGAGGGAGGAAAGACAAGAAGGAGAGAAGACGGAGGGAGAGAGAGAGAGAGAGACAGAGAGAGAGAGAGAGAGAGGGCCACAGGAAGGGAGAGATTTGGGGATCTAGGAGAAGAGTGGTGGAGCGCACCTTGTTGTGCCATCTGGGCCGACTCCCCCACCACAAACACACACACACATATATTTCCTTCTCCTCCTCCACTACCTCCTCCCAGCCCATTAGGATGGAGGATTAAGGTGGTGGCAATTACAAGATGCAGCCGACAGGAGCGTACCTGGCAATACATTTAACTGTCCAGGGGGGAGGGAGGGTGAGATGAAGAGGCAGGTCGAGAAGGTGGCAGCAAAGGAGGAGTAACAAATGAGATGGGTGGGAAAAGGAGCGTAATTAGAAAAAAGAAACTGCACACACACACACACACACACACGCACATCAGGATTGTTATGATAACAGCAAAAAGAAACTTTCCCCACCACCAGCTCCGCCGACTCATCTTCAAAAATGGCAGAGTGAGCAAGTGAGTGCCAAACAGATGCTGGCGCAATTGCTGCCATACACACACACACACACCCCTCCACCCCCACCCTCCTCAAATCTGTACAGCCACCACCAACTCTACACCTCACCCCCTCCACCCACCTAGCCAGCCAGGGGGTGGTGGGGGCTACAGCAGCTATGGATGGCGCCCATATGGCCACAGCTGATGGGGGTGATTGTCGGTATTGTTCACTTTGTCAGCGATCCTGGGGATGCGGGAGAGAGCTAATGATAATGCAGAGTGCAGATGTGCTCCGGAGCAGCCCAGTCGTTAAGCAACAACAGCTTGTGTTTTGTGTGTGTGTGTGTGTGAGGAAGAGAGTTACAACCACAGCTGCTTGCCAGCCTGTCTGCCTTCTTGTGAAGACCTTCTGGAAGACCTTCTATACTCACACACATCCAAAGCTATACATGTCGCTCAGACACACACACACAGCTGCTTAGTTCTTTAATGCTGGTCGGTCTGAACATTCAGCCATTCAAATGACATCCTGTGCATGACACTCCGAGCCCAAGCTGTGAGGTTAATAGTATTTTTAGACTTTTTAAACAGCATGGTTATAGAAAGTCTCAGATTCCAGAGACACATAGATGCTGATAATCGTGGACAGAAGACCCTAAGCTGAAAGTTGCTCCTCTTCAGGCAACAAATCATGGGAGAGAAGATGCTCATAATCTAAGCACTTAGTGTTAAAAAACAGCAAAAAGTAAATAAAGGATGAAGAGAATTAAACTCTTGATCTGATGGAGTACTTCACCACCACCAATCAGTCTTTATGTAACGTCATACAGCAGCATGTTGCACTGTACCCTGTTGTCAAAGGGGTACTCCTGCTACGAACAAGTGTTTGCATGTCCTTCACAAACTGCCTTTATTTATTTAAAGATGAATTTCCACCACTTTCATTCTCATTTTAAGGTCTTCTTCCTATGACTCAGTGGGTCTGTCAGTGTCTTGATGACCTGAGCTTTCACTCCACCAGCACCACAACATCTTCTTATGAAGATGCTCCTCGTTTGGTCTTCCAGCTGATACCATGAAGGAACTACTTACTTCATTTTTTTGCACCACAGTATTCCTCTACATAAAAAGGACAGGTCAGTGCATCAGGGCTGGTAAAGCAGGGACGTCTCTGTGTGAAGTGGTTCCTGTGTCTCTCGGTGCACCAGTTTCTAGGCAGCTGAACTGGAAACCATAAGTATCAGTTGCTGTTTGTCTATGTGTGCCATCTCTGTGATAGACTGGCAATCTGTCTCAGTTGGACTCACCTCTCACTCAGCGTGTGCTCGGAAAGACTTCAACTGCAGGAAACCCCCCAACAGCCTCAGAAACGTGAGCAAGTCGAAAGAAAAGATCCACTCATCTATACATGAGATGAGTGATGGCGAAAGTCAGCATTATTCTATGGGTTAAAGACATCCAAGCTCTTAAAGGACAAATCAGTGCATCCCTGGCAACAAGGAATCTAAACATTGTTGACCTTTTGTGGTGAGAATTTATAAATTTATCACATGAATTACTGATTACTATGTTTTAGCCCTGTGGTGTAAACACAATTTGTTGTGACAGTGTCATCTCAAAAAATTAGGCAGCTGACAAAAGAGAAATGAAATTCCCATCTTAGGAACCAGGTCCTGCTTCCTTCCTTAGTAACTACCGGATGGTAGACAGTGGTGAGGCTGGCAAATTCACTTATTTTTAATGACTTCCTCGGAAAAAAACGATGCAACAAAGAAAAGAAGAAAACATCCCGGCCGCTCCTTTTGGTTTATGTCTCCTCTCTTCCTTCTCTGCTTCTTCGCCACCACCATACAGATGGTCCCAAGCTGCCTTCAATAATCCAATGCACAACCATGCCAGTACACCCCAGGCTACACCCCTGATGCTACACTACTCACACACAGAGAGACAGTGCCAGTTCCCTAGGCAGGACCCCTGTCTCTGTAGCCCAGATTGGATCACTTTGGTTCAGCATGGAGCAGTAACACTGGGCCTCAGGGCTCTACATGGGCCTGCAGGGTCCCACGTTGGCCTCAAGTAGCTGCAGCTACAGTGGAAAGAAGCTCAGAGGCCTGGATGTGTTATCTTTTGATGATGACTACTATTATTATTACACAAGCTGGAGAGGCCACATGTTATCATGAGGAGCTGACACAGACAGAGAGCTGTGAAGAAATGCAGTCATAAGCACCGAACATGAACTTCTTCAGAAAGACATGAGACATGAGGAGTTTACAGGGAGGAGTGGAGCGAGGATAGACACAGGGATGGAGGTAAATAAAGAAACAGGAGGGATGGAAAAGGAGGATGGATACGCAGAGGGAGGGATGGACAGAGTGCGGCGGATGGGGGAGGGATAGAAGAAGGGATGGAAGGAGGAATGTGACAGATGGGTCGTGCCTGGCCAGAGCTGGGAGGGAGCGGAGAGGTTGGCATCACAGGGTGAGAGAACACACACAAACACACACAATACACACACACAATATGCATGCGTGTGCGCCACTTAACTCCTCACATGCACATTCTCTGCTGTCAGGAGTGTTTTCGGTGTCTTTCCTTGTGTCAAGAAAACGTCGACCATATGATAAATAGACAAATAAATGGCGCCGCGGACATGTTTCACATACTGTTTGCATAATTTAATTTGCTCCTGCAATCAATCCCCCATGCTGGATGGCTAACATAATAGTTCAATATGTTGAGTCTATTTCAGGCTTTCACTTAAAAACGAGTCTGACATGAAATCAACATTATCGTAAACCTTCACATGTTTTTGTGTTAAGCTTGATTAGGTTGGATAAAATGTGTCAGAGCACACAAAGAGTAAATTTGTGTCAGTCTAAATTGCCTTAATTCAACATATTGTTTTGCCTCTGGTATTGCATTGCTTCACAATTACCCTGCAGAGTGCTTGTAACGCCCTCACACTGAACCATGTGGCACTTTTACCTTTTAGCATCATATTACATTGGCAATGTAACATCACTGGATAGGGGTGGTTTTAGTCGATGTAGATTTAAACGATATATAAGCATTGATTAAAAAAAAATATACCCTCTCACCTACAAGCTGTCTGAGTAAATGTGATACCACCAACAAACACAAACCATGATACAAAAAAAACATCGGGGGAGGTTAGCCGGGCTAGCTGTAGCATATCTACACAATTGCTTCATGTTGATTCAACCTTATTATACTTGTAATAATAGTCAAACATAAAAGCAGTGTGATTTAATATCACAGTTTGATAAACAGTGGCTAAACTGATCAAATCTGTTTCCATGATGATTGATCGCAGTGAAAGGTAAGTTTAAGCAACAGGTTGCAGTTCACTTCACAGCCACTGGTGTCACTATTAACAAGGATTTTCTGATTCTTATATTATCACTTCATCATTGGCCCACAGCTGTTTTGGGTTTCTTCTTCATTTTTTCCTTTCGTTAAATATATACACAGTGTGTGTGTTGCTCATGATTCATGTTCATTAACTGTTAACCTGCTTTTGTAAATCCATCTATGCCGTTGCAAAACCTAAAAAAAATCGTAAAATGTTATTAAAAACATTCAGTTTGGTACAAGACACATGCTGCACACTTATTTCTGCATCTTGGCTGTGACAAATCAAATCACACTTTGAATCCTGTGATGTGCTAGATAGGATACACAACACAGACACAGGGATGGGAGCTATTACCCAGAATTCTGTGTGTGTGTGTGTGTTTGTCCCTTTTATCATGTCTCCGCTGCGGGAGGAAAGACATGACAGGGAGAAATGAACTTGACTCTTCCACAACACACAGCTGGCCGACTGCTGCTCGTTTGTCATGTGTGTGTGTGTGTGTGTGTGTGTGTGTGTGTGTGTGTGTGTGTTTGTACATGTGTACAACTCAGCAGGCAAATGCAGCAGATGTCCAGGACACACACACAAACACACAGAGTACAGTTAACACAGTACCAGCAGCAGTGGCGGTAATGCGACAGGTTGAGTTAGTGACACTGAAGGACCCCTTCCTGTGACCCCCATCAGGTCACCGTGGCGATGATAAAGTGCTGAGTTGTGCACATGTGTCCTGGTGCCAGCAGTTTCCACCAACACCCTGAACACACCCTGTTGATGCCCGTTATCTGAAGCACACACACACACACAGACGCACAGCTGGGCGAGAAGAACAGAGTGTTAATTTTTCCCCGATTGTTGCTTTGACTAAAAAAATGTAATTATTTTGGCACCTTATCTCAAATTTAATGTTCAACAGAGTCCTGAACGATTTCTCTCTGTCCTCCCCCACTTTTTTTCCTCTGTGTGTTAGTCTCTCCTGTCCATGGCTGTTCTCCTTCCATACAAGAATCACACAAAGGACAAGTACTGTTTAATCCCATCGAAGCCCAGCCCTAAAGACAGACCAGCTGGAGGTCTTTGTGTGTTTGTGTGTGCATGTGTGTGTTACTTACACAAACCACTGTTTCTCATGTGTGCAACCACTGTGTGCTCCTGCGAGTGTGTGAAAATCATTCTTTTCATCAGGAGTGTATGTAGATACATATACATTTAAATGTGTGTGCGTGTCTGTGCGGAGGGGGGTGTGCATGAGGGGTAAGTAGTATTTGGGGGCCCCCTCTCAGAGAGAGACACACAGATATTCAAGTTCGAGTTGCGTTGTCTTTTGTTTTCGGGGAGGAGGAGGAGGAGGGTGCAGTGGGTGGCTGGATGGATGGATGGCTTGCTGGGACACTGTGCCCCCTGATTCCCCCCCAACCCACCCTTAAAAAAAAAAATCTCCACCCTTACCTCCCCCATTTCTCCCCCTCCACACCACACCACTCCACCCCAGCCAGTGTAGTGCCACTGTATTGTCTGCTCGCAGGCGGGCTGCTTGTTGCTTGCCTTCTGTCCTGCTGTGCTGAGTGTCTGACAAAGGAGCTCTTTTAAATATGTAGACAATCCTAGATCACTTGTGCGCGCACACACACACACACAGACACACACACACGTTTGTCTCGTGCCCTCCTCTTTCTCTCTCTCTCTCCCTCTCATAGTCGATTCTTCTGTGGCGAGACCTGGCCTGGGAATGTTTCCTTTTTCACAGGGAATCAACAAGTCTCTGACAAAAAAAGGACACAGGAGGTTTTTTTCTCCTTGTGCTGTGATGTTGAGGGTGAAAACTGGAATATTGTTTCAGGTGGAGCTTTATATTTACTGCACAAACACAGGTAACTGATGGGAAAATAAACACTGAAATTCTTGATTATTTTTTCATACACCGTGTTTGTCACCCTTTAGATGCAAACATGTGCTCCAGCACGTTTCAGCCAAATGAGAGATGACTTAAATATGACACACAACGGTCAAACATCAGTCCACATATCCACATGACACTCTTCTCTTTATCTCTTCCTCCACTAACCTCCCAGCTTCCCTGGCAGCTTGGCAGAGTCCGCTCCCTGCACACAAGGCGGCAGAGAGTGCAGGGGCCCGGGCCCCAGACAGGAGCCCAAGCTGGTCTCAGCCTCCCAACATGTTGAGCTGGCCCGCCTTGGGCACAGCCAAATGGTTCTGCAGCTGCCCCTTTGTCCCCCTTCCTTAAGTAAACAAAGGACAGAAACAAATTAATGACCTACATTCACAGCAAACCTCGCACGGCCTCCTCACGAAGCGAGAGAGAGCAGTTGTCTACAAGCAGATGTTCACTTACAACGCTTGCAGATTGCAATTAATGATCAGCAGGCAGCACAGGAACCAAAAGGAGAGGGTTAATGTTGTTTCTGTCTGAAGTGAATGCAGAGCTGAGAGCAGGTAGCTCACACACACTGACTTCTTGGGAGCTTCCGTTGAAAAAAAAAAAGAGGGGCCCTCAGAAAACAGTTTAATAAAAATAGAATTCAAATATAAGGTGCCAAACTAATATCTTGGAAGTTTCTTAAACCAACATTAGGCTGTCATCAGACGAAGGACAATGTCATAAAGATTAGGAGTGGCGAGCTTATCGCGTGAGTGTGCGTTGGGGGCTTACTGAAGTGGCCATCTGTGGCCTAATGAACGCTGCTCCTTGGCCTCTATGCACAGGGGCTTTTAATACATCTGTAAGAACAGGTTTACTGAGCAGCAAGACATTAGCTAAAGCTGATTTCTTTACTGGAAACACCATACTTGAAGACCTCTAGGAAGGAGGCTCTGTGTGTGTGTGCTTTGCAGGGGATTGAATCGTGACAAGCTGCTGCATATTTTACAGATCTACCAGGGGGGACACCACGCTATGTCCAAGCACGGCTCACTGTAGAGCTGCACAAACATGAACATGCTGTATGCAACATCCTCCCACATCACAAGTCACTGAGGAACAGGGTGCCAGGACCTCCCCTCTCCGGCCCTTTCTGAACCTGTGACTCTGATCTGAAAGATGTTACAAGTGTGCATGCTCACTTAAAATTAAAAGGAAACTTCACACATAGAATGAATTTCAAATTCTTATAATTTATTGCAGTTTGCACACAATTTAAAAATGTCAACAACAGCACACCAAAGAAATTACAAAACTAAACACAATTAGAATTTACTCCCCTTGAGAGAAAAAAAGAAAATCAACCCAACTATGATTGTCAAAGCTAAAATGACTAAAAAAAAAAAAGAAAGATGAAAAGAACATTTGTAATCTCAAGGGGGAGCAAATACATCAATCAAAATCTGCTTGTTTTTTTCCCAGACAGTGATTGTCCTTTTTCAAAACACCCATTTCACATCCCCTCCAACTGCTCGCTCATCGGTCTTCCTATTAACTGTCTATAACATTTTTTTTTTTATTTAAAAAAAAAAAAAATTTCTCCCCCCTTTGTTTTCAAGTAAGCACAGCAAAAGATGGAGAGGGTGGAGTGTTGTCAGGGTGGTTACTTCACAGCATCGTGAGCATTTTGACATCATTCCAGCAACTCCACCTCACACTTTTTTAAAAATAAAATGAAAAAAAAAAAAAAAAAACAGCCCGGACTACAGCAGTTTAAGGCGGTCAAGTACAACCAGAGGAACAGAATGAAAAAAAAAGACAAAAAAAAAACAGCAGTAATGATGAAAACAACAGCAGGATGAAGGGAGCCCATATGCAGAGGCGCTGCCAGTGAAGAAATACACAAAAAAATGAGACGATGTGGTGCAAACTGCTGCAATGTCACCCACACTGTTGCATTGGCAGAGACTGTAGGTGCCACCAGATGACGGGGCGGCACATATACACCCACCACATGCACATCAGCGGAGGGCACATATACACACATGTCCAATGTTTTTGGATTGTATAAACGCTTGACCATATTTTGAAATTGGATGTACAGAGTAAAAGAAAAATAAACTGATGTAGCCCCAAACATTCACATAAAAAAAGATTCCAATCAAAATATAATAAGACATACTTTTTCTGTTAAATTTACATTTCCAACAACTATTTCTCAATCCCTACAGTATTAAATACTTCCATAGCATCAGAAATGTTTCTCAATAAAGGCATCTTTTCAGCAAAACATCAGATTCCATGTCTTTTAGCTTAAAAGGTGCATTCAGGCATGCCAATTCTCTCCCATCCAACTCAAAATATGCCTGAAGAGGAAAGACTTCTTTGCATCTTTCTCTAACATTGGCTGCATCTGAGCAGGGCGACTTATCAGAACAGCTCATCTCAACATGAAGCAACAGTGTGACAAAGATATCTGACCCTTCAACTTTCAGCGCAGGGTTAGCCTCCCTCCTCCCTCCACACTTTAGCCAGAAAACTGCCCTCAACAGACCTGAAATAAGAGCCCAGAAAACTGCAGAAAAATATTTAAGAAATGGCTCGACCAAGTGAGAGATGGAAAACAAACATTTAACACCTGAGGAGGAGGAGGGGCAAGTGCTGGGTGGACGTAGATCTTCAGTAGGTTAAATTGACCGGTACTAACCAAGTCACACACTCATAAAACACACACAATCACACACACACGCACAGCAGAGAGATCAGTGCATATAGACACAGGCTTTAAAATGCTTCATCATATCGCTTCAATGTCCAACGGAAACACATTCAGTAACATTCTTCTACAGGAGCCCAGCGACAGACCTACAACGAGTAGAAAAACTTTTCACTGTCAAAAAGTGTTGAAACATTTCTCCCAAATGCAAAAACCACAACTCAAAAGTTTAAGACAAAATCAAATTTTCATGCATTTTTTTCCATAGTCGTGAGAGAATAATATTCAGTTTTTTTTTAACAGACTGCACCCTGGAGTAGTATTCACAAAAATAAAGTAAAGAAAAGGAAAGCCCGTTGTCAAATATTTGATCAATTACAATGTGTACAGTAATACAGCAAATTCACATTTTATTTTAAAATATACAGGTTTGGACGTCATGCAACAACAGCAGGTCCCATTACAAAAAAAGTAACAAAATAATAATAATAATAATAATAATAATAATCATTAATTTAAAAAAAATTGTAAAGGATTAAAGTTTTAAAACTATAGCAGAACAATATACAACAACCTTAAATTAAATACCTTTTCAACAAGAGATGTTTTAAAGACTGCCAGCTAGATTTAAGAAAAAAATCTATCAATAACAATAATAATTCTTATTTGTAAAGGTCTTTTCATATTTAGAAAATACTTCAGATTGATTGGAAGTGAAAAAGGAGGCTGTGCATTGCATGAGTGCCATCAGTTTGTCTGTCAGTCAGTCAGCTTTCCCCTGAATACACAACACCAAAGAGCTTAACGAGAAACGGGGAGCGCTTCGCCAACGACACCTCCATGCCAGTAGGAAATAAAATGAATACACACAAAACACACTCATACACACGCACGCATGTTTTTTGCCAGAGTAGTGCACTAACACACACACACACCTTCAAACTGTGTGTGCGGTGGCATCGATTTGCGGTGATCACAGTACCCGTTTAGTGTATTGTAATGCTTTTTTTTCACTTCAGTGTGTACGACCTGAACTCCTGCAGTGGTGTTTGCTGTCTGTGGATCTGGGACTGATAACGCTGGCCAGCGTCGGGAGTGTTGTGTCTGGGATGGGGACACACACACAGAGTTAAAACTCTTGGAGAAGGCGAGACATTCTCACTGTGACCCCGTATCCTCAGACGCAGTCTAAACCACCAACAGAAGAGAACTTACACCAAATAAAAATAATAGTATAGAATAAAATAGAATAAAAACAAAATGACCCCAAATAGCAACAACAAAAAAAAACTCAGTAGTAACATTTTCATGTGCTATTAAAGTGCAATTGAATGAGATGTTGCAACAAACAAGAACATGACTCACTTAAACCCCGAATATCAAACACCTTCCTGTCACCTCCCCGTGCCTCTCTGCCCTTCTTTCACTCTCCGTCTCTTCCCTTAATCAAACCCAGCAGTCTGTTTCTACTTCCACAGTTCCTGGGAACTGTCCTCAATCGCCCAATCCCTGACATTGGGCAGTGCCAGCGGTTCACTCTTCACTGACAGCGAGTTGACCAGTTCGCAATGGAACTTGCGGATGTGTCGGTAGAGGTCCCCAGATTGTGTGAAGCGCCGCTCACACCACTTGCAAGCGTGCGGCTTCTCACGTGTGTGCACCACTGCGTGGCGGCTGAGGTTGTGTGAGTACTGGAAGCTCTTGCCGCATGTGGTACAGGTGTAGGGTTTTTCACCGGAGTGTGTCCTCTCGTGGCGCTTCAGCGTGTACATGCAGGAGAAGGTCTTGCTGCAGATGTTGCACGTGGGCACATTGACATCTCCAGCGGGCTTGGAGCGGATGCCCTCCTGCTCCCTGAAATGAGAGCTGAGGTGAAGCTGGAGGATGTGAGGGGAGGGGAAAACCTTGTTACACAATGGGCACATGAAGATCTGCGTGTGTTGAGCTGACAGCATATTGGAGACGTAGGGCAGCAGGGAGCTATCCATGCTGGCCACCTCGGCCTGGGCGCGCTCATTTTCACCCCCAAGTATGTCCTCATCATCAGCTGAGGCAGGAGGCTTCTCGTCCCGCTCCAGCTCTGAGGCCAGAGAGGCCTCTCGCAGAGCGGACAAGTGTGCTTCCAGGCCAAGCCTCCGCTGGGCTGACAGAGGTCCTCCGACCCCATGGTGGGTCAGGCCACCGTTGGTGTTGGGAACTGTGGCCTTGGTGAGGCCGCTGTGCTCCATGTCATAGTCCCCACCTCCCATTTCCTCTTCCTCATCTGAGGCCACACCCCTTTCCACCTTCACCCTTACAGCTAATGGACTTTGGAGACTGTCTGGTGTAGCTGCCCCACTGAAATAGGACTGATGGTGGTTACTGTGGTTGCTGCCAGCAATTGGCTTGACTGACAGGTCCAGGACACAGTCAGCAGCATCATTCGAGACCCTTCTGCCCCTGTGCCCTCCACGAGAGCTCACAGAGCGGTGGGACCTCTGGGAGAGAGATCCAGTGGAGCTGGTGGGGCTGCCGGCCGGAGAGAGCAGCTTCCTTCCTTCGCCCAGACTTTCTCCACCTTGCGTCTCCGCCTCACCGTGTCCTGGGCTGGTTGTAGCCATAGCTGGCGTCCCAGGTCTGTCAGCAGATGGCAGCCTCAGCCACAATGGCCCATCACCCTTCCCTTCCTCCTCTTCATCGCTGTGGAGCAGGTCAGCAGTAGCAGGGCGGCCTGTAGAACCATCTGAGAGGCTGTCGGCCTTGTCAGAGCAGCTGGAGCCGCCATCATCTTCTCTGCGCGTGCTGTCCGCCTCTGCTGTGGCCTTCTGCTTCAGACGTTTCTTACACACCTTCACAATGTCATACATGTGCAAGTAGCTGGCCGCTGCCAACACATCCTCTACGGGAAGGTCCTGGAACTGCAGTTTGCCCTCGTACATGAACTCCAGGAGCAGGGAAAAGGCTGGGGCCGTGACAATGTCACTGTTGAGGTGCACCACATCTCTCTTGTCCAGCTGGTCCTTGTAGAAAAGGTGAAAGTACATGCTGCAGGAGGCCAACACAGCACGGTGGGCACGAAACTGGGCATCACCCACTAGCACCGTGGAGTCACACAGGAAGCCCTGGTGCCTCTGTTCGCTCAGACACTGAAGTAAATGTCTGCTGTGGTCTGGGAACTCCATCCTGCCGTCCTCATAACCTGCAGCCACACAGAGAAAGAGTCAGAGTTAGGTACTGATGAAGGTAACTTTACAGCTACAAAAGAATTTTTAATAATGATCCTCATTAAAGTGTTAATAACAAAACACAAATGCAGATGACAAGTACCAGTAAATCTAAAAAAAGGATACTTTTAAATAAGAAAAAAACAGACAGAAAACCGAGTGAAATTCATGATCAGCGTTGTTTGTTATTTCTTATGGGATTATGATGTAACAACACAATTCCTCCAACAAAATTATCTTAAATCAGACCAACCGAAAAAACTCAACAGAGAAGAGAAAAACGAAAATATCGCACAGGGAAAAAGAGCAATTGAAATGAGAGCGTAGGTCAGGAAAAACAACAAGAACGAGATGAAAAATAAACACATGAAAAAGTTACAAAAATGCAACAAAACATGCAGCAAAGAGATTTATAACTGTGATTTATTTACTTCACAAAAATATTTGTTGTCATGCATACAGTTCATTCCTTCACACTGTGGTGCAAAATGCACATTTTGTCTCTAAATATGAATTTAAAATGAATAAATAGAAAACAAGACAAATTATTACATTTTAAAAGGTGCAATTTCAGAATAATCTCTAATTCTACAAAGACTTAATCTGATGTAAACCAGCAAAGGACAGATCCTAGCACTCTTGTCTCTCCGCGCTCTCCTCTCTTACTGAATCTATCTAACTCCTCTGCCTGCACTCCTGGATTGTCGCTGCTCCTACGCTGGTTATTTTTATTAACCCACTTTGGCCTGGCCTGGCACAGCCCTTTTAGGTAACCGGCTTTCAGCTGCACACACTGTCCTCACGTACACAACACACAAACATACACACACACTTAGTACCAGCCTACCTACCAACCACCTCCACAGGCTAAGTCGAGCAGGAAAACTGGCCAGTTGAAATAGCACTGTCAAAAACAAAACAGCTTGTCCCTAATTTAACCTGCAAGCGGCGGCTTTAAGTGCAAGATTAGAGGTGATGGGGAAAAAAGAAAAAAATTGCAGCAATAATCTGCAGGTGTCCTCAGAATATAACTCTTAGGTAAATTAGGCAATACATTAAATTGGAAAAAATGGAAAAATTAAACAAAATCAGAATTAAGTCCCACCTGTTAGCCAAGTTGATTTGTCCTGCCTGAGAAAATACATTGGTCCCGCTCTGCACTGTGTTAACCAAAGCAGTTAAATCACCTCATTTGAATGAAGCTAAACCAAAAATGTCAGTGTGTGAGACTCCTGTGTGTGTCTGCCTGTGTATGTGTGTGTGCTCGCCCTCCGGCTCGTTCAGACTGCTTTTAAATAAGGGGACTTACGGGGACAAGGGTGTACCACCTCCCACCCCCACCCCCCTACACCCTACCCCACCCCACTGTCCAGCCAAACCCCTCCGCCACCTCCTCCCTCCACACACACACACACACACACCATCAGTCACTCACACACTCCTTCCCATCTGAATCTTACAAGAAAAATCCCGCACATCCGCTCCATAGTAGAAAACTGCCCTCTCCCCCTTCAACCCTCCACCCACCACCACCCAGAAGAGAAGATTTACAATACAATCACTGTAAGTGCCCTGCTCGTCACAGCATCAATCCTAATCCTTAAAGATGGCTAAAAATAAAGACGGCGGTGGCGGCAGAGGGGAGGGAGCCGTCGTCGGAGGCTCAGGAGGGCAGTGAGCCCCGTCACCCAGCCCACCCGGCTCACCCGGTACGGCCAGCCGACTCACGCAGGGGAGAGAAGGAGAGAGACTCGAAGAGAGGCAGGGGGGAGAGGGTGAGGGAGAGGCTGGGACGGCCGGGGAGGGAGGCTTACCCACATCTGATCCAGCTGACGGGGGCCATATGGCAGCTGCTAGCCAGATAAAGAGATTAAGACTAGGAGGGAGTGCGATTACAGCTGTCTAGCCAATTCAGGCAGCTCAAATCTGCAACTTCTAAATTAGTCTCCTCAACTCCAGCCGACAGGAGGGGAAAAAAGTGGGTAGAGCAGACCGCACATGCTTTCAAGTAATTTTACAGCAAGTTAGAAATAACTGGAGGAAATAAAGATTAGATCATTAGGATTAAATAAATTCTTTATTTATTTTGCTCTTTTATTATTTTAACTATTTTTTTGCTTTCCTCAAATTTAACAAATTTCTACTTTTAAACACTTTTAATAAAAATGATTTTCTATACTGAATGAACAGATGAAAACAAAATAAAAAAAAATATTCTCTCACTATCTTTTAACAAGTGTCCACACAACACGCCTGACAACACAAACAGGGAAACAGTAGCTGAGTTTTAAATGCAGCTCCCTCCACTACAAACTAAAAACACAGCAGCAGTGTTCCCGGACTGCAATTACCCTTCAGACAGGCAGCAACTTTTTGCTGTTTACTACTGAAACACTCACCAGCAGTTTCACACACTCCTCACACTGGTTTGACACAATGGTGATCCCCCACAACAAAACAAAATAACTACTTCCCTACCCCGGTCTCTTCCACGATAGTCACACACATGAAAATACACACACACAAATACACAAAACGATACCTGCAGCAGTATGCATCAACTTGATTAACTCCACTGTAGCAGAATAGCTGGGCTCTCTGGCTGGGAATGGCTGTGTATTTCTCTCTCTCTCTCTCTCTTGCTCTGTCTCTACCTCGCTTAACCAATGAGTGGGTAGAAGAGGAGAGAGAAAAAGAAGAAGAAGAAGAGGGAGGCAGGAAAAAAACACGCTGTTCAAACTGCGAGGGACAGATGCAAAGTGGAGGAGATGTTGGAGGGGGAACGAGATACCACCTCCCTCCTCCTCTTCCTCCTCCTCCTCCTCCTCCTAACTGGCGCTGATCGGCAGCCACAAACACACACACACACATACACTCACACACAGCGTGTGCACACAGACACACAGCACTAACTCTCCCAGGCTGCCACTGAGACTCACAATAAAGGACTGGGGAGGGGTGGAGGCGGTGGAGGGATGGAGGAGGAGGAGGTGGGGTGGATGGCAGCCTGTCAGCTGCTCTGACATCATCCTCAGATGGAGATGCTACCTCCAGCTGTGCTCTTTCTACAGCCATATGCTGCCTCCTCTACACTCCTGCCACCAGACTCCTCTTTCATTCTACCAACAGCGCACAACTTTGTCTCTCTTTCTCCCCCTTTTTCTCTGCACTCTCTCTGGCAAAAAAAAAAAATCTACAAAATGCAGAGGGATTTAAAAAACAGAAAATCATAACAGTAACCACCCACTACTTCCAAAATAACTTTACAAAATGAACACAGAAACTTTACTTGTTGTAGTGTTGTGATAAATGCACCTCTGTCTTCCCCCTCTGTCTCCTTCCAGTAACCATAAACAAAGGCCGACACAGCACATTTGCAACTGACAGACGCACGCAGCTGATATTGTTTTCCACTTCTTTACGGTTCAGCGCCGCTGCCTTGTCTTGTATTCATTCATTCACTCATTCATTCATCTATCTATCTATCTATCCAGCCAGCCACCCCCTGCCCGGACCCTTCGGACAACTGACAGGAACAAAAATAAAATGAGGAGACAATGGAGGAAAGAACCCAGTGAGTGAAAAATCCTAAACAAAAGCTATACAAGGCTTTAATGAGCCGGGGAGAAACTTATTACAACACCTTTATTTCGCTTTCGTTTTGAAGGAAAGTTTGAAGTTCAGGACAGTGTATGTTTTTATTTCCTGACTTCTATATTTAAACGGCACTTATTAAAGTGTTATTAAAATACTGTCCCGCGCACACGGCTGGATTTATTATTATTTTCTTATAGTATTATCCTTTAGTGAGTTAAGGAAAAGTAAAATTATTAAGCAATAATTAACTTCACTACTTGAGTTTCTGTTAGCCCTTTATATTTTAATTGCTTTCGGTTTAACTTTGACATTTTTACCACCGTGACAGTGCTACTTTTAAGACTTCTGCTTATTGAAGTAAACAGCCTGATCAATAAATTAGCCTCAAAACTGGTTTAACTTAATTTTTCTTTCAACACGACGAGTGTTTACAAGCGAGGTAAATTAGCATAAAAGTCGAAGTTAATGTTAGCGCTGCCAAGCTGCTCCACAGTCGAAGAAACAACACGACAAGGCTGTAATTAATTTCTTAACAGAAGACACAACAAACAGAGAAACACACACACGCACACGCGGACACACACACACACACACACTGACCCACGCAGCTAGCTATAGCCCGATCACGGCTAACAAAAGTAAGGCGGACAGGCTACATTATTGAGCTATTTACAGTTGTTCGGAAGGCCCCGGTGCTATGACAACAGCTGCTAAAACACCGCGGAGGGACAGCTAACATAGCAACTATTAGTGTGTGGAGACAACACAGTCATGCTAAGGAAGGTTTAGCTACTTTTTCCCCTTCGTAACCCACCCTCTCTCTCCTGAGCCTCCTTTAATCGGACTCCGGTATTAGAGGCAGCACTTACAGACAACAAGGTCCAACGTCTTCCCCGCTTCCTCCGTCAAATCCTCCTTTTTTCCTTCGGAGACAAAACTAGATTGACTTTGGACTAATTTCCATACCAAGCTCTGCCGAGGCGAGCAGGCGGAGGGACGGGGAGTCTAGCACTCTGCGGCGGCCAGATGTTTCCGAGCTGTTGCTGCTCAACTCGGGCTGGGAAAGGAGGCGAGTTGACTGGCACGGCACGGAAGCCAATGGTGCCGGCGAGGAGGAAAGTGAAGGCAAATTGGAAGCGGCCCTCTAACAGAGGAGAGGGAGGGATATGTCTTCTTCTCTCGTCGGCGTAGGTTGACACCAGGCAACAACAACAGCAGCACGCACAGTGAGAAGGCAGGAAAGAAGAAGCTGGGCCAAACCAACTGGTTCTGCGAGTCAGTGAAGCGGACTGGCGCAGCGGAGAACGAGAGAGTGGGGAGCGGCGCGGTGCGCTCTGGGTACTGTAGTCACGCCTGAGCTGGGGGGGAGGCGGAGCTGATGTGAGCAGGTGCAGCACCTTGATAGGAAAAAATGGTTTCCATTTCTGCTGGAGAATTCCTAACAATTTCACTCCTGAAAAAGGAAATAAACTGTGAAACAAGGGCTGCACTGTCCTCAGGTGCATTAATGCCACTTACACAACACCCCCCCTTAAATATGGAGTAATCAGATTACTCAAAGGGAGTATTTGACAGGCTATAAAACAATGACAGTGCTTCCTTAAGGGAACTGAACACAGGAGTTGGTGATTTTACCTTTTAACCTTACCTTTTGAAACAAAACATTTCATTAATTGTAACTGTAACTTAATACTTCTTGCTCTTACATGAAACTACCTTTGTTTGAGTGAGAAAAGATTAATGTTCATCAAGAAGACCTGCTATAAACAAAATGGCTGTCAGAGCTAGTCTAAGATCTGTATGTCAAAGGACTGAATCATCAGTGCATTCGGCAGATTTCAAAGCGAGTTCTGAGAATATGACAGTTTGTTTAAACAACTTTGTTTTTGTAAAGAGAAAAATGTACAGATCGTTTTCT
The DNA here is from genome assembly GCF_900634625.1 of Parambassis ranga. Lineage (NCBI taxonomy): Eukaryota > Metazoa > Chordata > Actinopteri > Ambassidae > Parambassis > Parambassis ranga. Next base: position 11,030,677 of record NC_041035.1, read on the forward strand.
TTGTCAGTCCTCAGCTCAGGATCTCTCAGCGTATGAATGCGAGGCTTGTGTTTTGCAGTATGATGTGCAGCAGAGCTGGAGCTATTTAGGTTCTTTCCTACATGACATTCAAGAGAAGACAACACTGAATCTAGGACACACAAAGCAACATCAGCAGCAACACTTCTCCCTGGATGTTCAGGTGCTTAAACTGACTTACAGGGATCCCAGAATGAGCAACATAAATCTGATCATAAATAAACAGACTAAATAAATCATCATAAGATCAGATGCCCCCCCCCCCCTCCTTGCTGGAGTAAAATCACATCTAACAAGTGTTTAAAATGCTCTCAGATGTGGGTCACTGGGACAAAAACCTTTAGCAAATGTTTAGTCCGTCATGGGAGGCTTGACATGAAAAGTTGCCTGTGAGTGAGTCCGTGGGCCCATTTGCATCCCCCTGAACCTGTCCCAGTAAACTAATTGGCGTTACTAATAGATGGCTGGATGAACTGCAGGCCTGTATGGTAATGAATTCGCACGATCTGGTGTCATAGCTGAAGGACTTGTTAAAATGCAAATGAATGATGACCCTGTTATGTGTCTATCAATTTGGGGTATCCATGTTACCAGTGCATCACAATGAGCCCCTTGTTCATGCAAAATACAATTAGGCCCACAGCGAGGCGGAGCAATTCAATAAGGGGCTTCTGCAGGAAAAAAAGAATGGATTTAAGGACAGAATTATTAGCTAATAAATGTAAAGTAGGAGAGCCATTTTAGGGTTAATTTCTCTGAATGTTGGGCTCCTGCACTACAAAGAGAAAGATTCTCTTCAGATAGGCTGAAATCTGTTTGTGTGTGTGTGTGAATGCCTCGAGAGATTTCCTGTGCAATTTTCTAAACTTCCTTCACCTTTCCTGTGTTTCCCCCCTCTGATCCACATATTGTTTTGCTTCTGACAGATGCCAGAAAAGTATTTGTTTGTGTGTGAGCCAGACTGATGTTTGAAATTATCTGTACTATACTGTTTCATCCTCCCTACAGCTGGAAGACAAAGCAGCAGGTAGGCAGGAGAAACACAAGGTAAAAAGATCAAAATGCAGAGCGCAGTGTATAGTCATGCAGCAAAAGATGTATTTATTTATTAATTTTTTTGTTTAGGTTTAGGTGCTATTTTCAAACTAAGTGAAAATTGAATGTAACCCCCCACATATAGTTTCACGAAATTAGATTCAGACCTTCTTCGAATTTTCTCTGTTCACAGTTATTTCTATTTAAATATGACTCACAGTTTACACATTTAGGATTTAATTTGAGCATGTGTGCCATTTCAGAGTAAAAATCCACCTGTGCTTTGAGTAGCTGTTCTACTTTCTGCCTCTGGAGGTCGCTGTAGATCCCATGTTTTACACTTCATTTCTCTCTGTGTGAGGTCAGCTCAATGAAGCTGTATTTGCATTATAATATTATACAAAGAGCATTCACATACAGGGAAGGAAAATACACCTGTAGTGGTTTTTATTCATTACTCTAAAGCAGATAGTGCTTGGTGCAGGTTTATTTATTTATTTTAGAAAAAGCATTGTATGAATCTAGCAGAGGAAGCGGAATTAGTGTGAAAACCTCTGGCCATGCCTGAGATATTGTGACTATATGCCTCTGGATCTCGTTGCCTGCATTAATTGCATTTTGTTTGTCAATAGGTTTTTATATTCATAAGTGTTTGCAACACAGCTGATTGAAAATGACTTTAACACCTCTGGAAGGGATTCTAATGATGTAAAATAATGTGTAAGAAGTCAGTAATATATCATTTAAATACTATGGCAAAAAATATATATTTCTATAATATATATTATTAGAAGTCACTTGCATGCTGTGATTGGCAAATGTGTCAAGCTGAAATGCAATGAAGCAGCTCATGCAGAGCTCATATCAGCCATGATCATTATTTCACTTTCCTTGTCAATGTCTTAAACAATTCTCCATCCATCTGCAATCCTCCTCCCAAACCTGCAAGAAACACTCCTCCACAGCGTACCCCCCAGCTTCCCTCATCATGCCCGTAATAGAGGCATGCGAGAGGGTAGACACTCTGGGAGACAGTGGCTGGCAGACAGAGGAGGAGAAAGGGAAGGAGGGGTGGGCAGGCAGATGTTTGAATCTCAGCCTCAGGGCCAAATAAGATTAATTCATTCTCCAAGGCAGAGGCAGAGACAGGGAGAGAGAGAAAATATTGTCTAATAGTACAAATAATGACTAAACATAGAGTAAGTGATAATGATCTAATGAAATGTATAATAACATCTGGCCAACACATTTTACATTCAAGTTCAGATGTTCACAATTCAGATTATTGATGGTTACAAAACAATCTACTATTGTTTGTGGGCGTCAGAACTTCCAAGGAAAATATTCAAGCAACTTAGTTTCAGTGGACAGTGGGAGGAAGTCCGTCCATATAGTTTAATGATTTGATCATCTGGCCCAGCGTGGCTGCTGCTGCATGTTGTAGGCGGTCTGGAATGTAGCCATTTTGACTGAGTGTAAAATATTCATGAACTATCAATGGTAGCCCATCTGACTGGCTGGGGAACAGCTGCTGGGTCTCTGTGCCTCTAGAGGTGCAGCATCTGTCCATTTAAGGAAAGTGAATATGTGTTTGCACGTGTTTATGTGTGTGTTTTTCAGAGCCTTTCAAGAAATGTGTGTGTGTGTTGTGATGCATGTGTGTGTCTCAGGGGAACTAGTCATCAGGAGAAACAACTGTGTATTTAACTTTTTTATCTCCAGATGGTGAAGCACCATTTTAGAGATGATCAAAAAGCACATCTCAGTTTTATCTGGATGTGTACGCGTCAATCACATATTATTCACACACACACACATGGAGAACATCACCAGTCTGGTCTTCTTCCACTGTGTGATGTGTTGAAGAGAATGTGTCTTCTGTACATCTGAAGTCTCTATACATATCTGTTTGTGCCCAAGCATCAGCACATCACAGTTTAGCTTTAGTGTGTGTGTGTGTGTGTGTGAGAAAGAGATTCACACCCATTCGTGTGAAGCTCAGAGAGAGCTGTGCAGCTTTGGCTGTGGCTGTATGATGGACATCTGGAAGCTAAATTGGTTAATGGCGCCTCCAAGCCAACAGCCAGCCGGCCGTCCCCTTGCTGAGCTAAGAGAGGTGTGTGTGTGTGTGAGGCAGGGGGTGGGGAGAGAGAGAGAAGAGAGAGGTGGGGAATTCTACATCTGGCCAGCCGTCTTGTCACAGACAAACACCCCTGCTGGACATTTAATGGTTTTTATCTTCCAACATTTTATTTTTTGTGTGTGTCATCTTCAGAGTATAGTCCAAACAAAAATACAATTTGTTATGTTTGTATGAGAACTGCTGTGCTCTGGTTCAGCACTGATCTCTGCAGCGTCACATTGTGAGGACTTTATGTCTGAAGAAATTTAATCAAGGCTGGCTTTAACAATTAATGAACACTACATTTATTTATTTGATTGTTTTTTGAAAATCAAGTGACAGAAACCAGAAATACAAATAAACAAAAACTAAGGAAGGCTCAGAACAGGCAGGGTTGAATGCGGTTTTGGTACTGGAAGCTTTCCATTTGTAGTCCACATTTGAACAATAAAAAAGTGAGTGAGTTTAATTTGCATGGAGGTAAATGCAGCATCCTGTAGTAAGTAAGCAAAGCTATTTTGTTTGATAGGAAAATTCCATAGACAAAGCAGTTGCCGGTTGAAAATTTAAAGTGACTAACAACATAAGTGTCAAGTCAGTTTTTATTTCGTTGGCAGCTTATCTTTGGCTTTATAGGCATATTTGTAGATGTACACAATTCATTACAGTAATGCCCAAGACAGTGTATTTAACAGGTTTAGCAACGTACCCATAATCGCTGTGAAAAACTGTCCTAGGGGTGTTGGTATTTTAGTTGCACGGATATTATAAGAACGTTTTGTACAGGAAAATAACACAACGCTGCTGTAGCTTATCTCGAACAAAAGCAGCCAGAGAAACATGGCCAGCAGCTACAGATTCAAACACTACACTGCTCTCATGTAAGTAAGTATTTTCATAGGATTCACTGAAAAAGTATTTAAAACTAATGTAACCATTGATTTGTATTGTTAAAAAAACATTGCCTCATGGGATGTGTCCTGCTAAAGCACAGGTATGGAGCTGCTCTCTCTGTTTTCCCAGAATACACACACACCAACAACATGGACAGACATCTAAATACATACAGAGCTGTTGCAGCTCAGGCCAAGAGTGCAAATGCAGCAATGTGATCTTTTCGAATCTTTATTGTAGGAGTTCAGAGATCATGTTGAAATGAAAAGAGCTTCTGTAGCCTCTGTTCTGTCTGTCAGTCTGCCCGCCTGCCTGTCTGTCTCTCCTCAGTCCAGATGTCAGAGGAACTAGCCAACAGCTGCGGCAGGAAATGAGCCCCCAGGCAATGAAAAGGCTAATACACTTCCACACAGAGGAGGGAGACCAAAAAAAAAACATGTACACAGACAAAGCCAGTGGATGAATCTGTGCAGGGGATGATGCTGAATGTTTACATCTTTGCAGGTATTTATTTGCACTTAAGCTGTTGATCCATGTCACTGTACGTTTAGATATGGATACTTACAAAACACATTGCTTTTCTATGTCTGTGACAGTATTCAAGTGTCTTTCTTTACTCCTGGATCCATTCATTTTGCGTAAAACCTGTGTGTGTATTATAAGCAATGGCGTGCCAGCCTGCCAGCCTGCCTGCCACAGCGCCAGCCCCCGAGCCAGCGGGAACATTTGCCTTGTGGCTCCAATTCCCAGGAATGTCTAACCTGCGCCAGCTGTTGAGAACATGTTACCTGTGCCAACAATGTGCCGGCTCTGCCCACCACATCACCCGCCATTCTGTCTCCATCTGGGTGTGAGATTGGATTTGTGGGTATATTTGTTTGTCAGCACTTTTAACTGTTATTCCACATCTGTATTTGTATTTTTATCTTTGTGCATGAATGCACAGGCTTTCTCGTGTGTAGCATGCAGAGTGCCATTGTGTATACAAATACTATGGATGCTCCCATTGTTGTGTGTGCATACATCAGCTCTGGTTTGTGTGTCTCCATCTGTGTGTGCTGCATCTGGAGCAGCATTGAAGAGGCTTTCCAACAAGGCCAATGGTGGCCAGCCTGCCAAACAGCCCAGATGTTAGTTCTGTACGCCTAAGGCTAAATGAGGGAGCCACACTCTCATTATTCAGGACTAGCAAATTGCATAGTAGAAGGGGAGAAAAGAGAGTCAATCTAAAACAATAAAAAGAAGTGAGAGAAAGTAGAATCAGAAGAAAGAGAAAAGACATGTCTTATTACAAGCCTCAGAATAAGTAATAAACAAGCTACAGGTTTGCCATTTTCGTGTAAGTGGCTATATCTGTCCTGGGATCAGTGGAGGTAACAAAGGCAAACAGTAGAACTGTGCTCAAATATAGTACAAGTTTAGCCTCCAAATTCAACCTGAACCTCCATATTTACTGTAGACATATGCTCATGGTTTTCCAACTTCAAATATATTTTTGTGGGATCCTCTGTTGGTTTATTAAAAAATTAAATGTATATGTTGGCCTCCTACCTAAACATTGTTATCGGGTGCATATTTTATGAGATGTAGTAGGTAAAATTGCTGTAGTTGGAACATGCACAAAAATGTCTGAAACCGGCCTGTTTCAGAGAGTGACTGCTTTAACATTACATATGGTGATTTTATTAATCTGTCATTACTGGACAATAAGAGTGTATAACTGTATAAATAAACATTTCAATAAAATCAAGCCCATTCTGGTCATGTGTGATTTGGTTACCTTGAGGTCACCCTGTGTTCCTTCTGTGAGCTCTAAAGCCTGTTTTCAAAACAACTAAAAACCAAACCACTGTAAACAGGAGTGTGTACTTTTGAAAACAAAAACACAACATGTTCCATCAAACAGTGGGACACAATTAGCTTAATCATCTAGACGAGTATAGCCATGATTCGGAGGCAGAATTAACTCTGTGTGTGTGTGTGTAACCATGGAGGTGGCATCTGTGAGGTCGCTTTAGCTCTGTTTGTGAGATCCATGTGTGTGGACTTCCACAGGGCTTAGAGAATGCCCCCCCATATGGTGAGCTGTCACTGGGGCGACATTATGCAGCCCTCCCCTGTGTGGGACCTCCAGCCAGCGATCAGACTGACCGGGTAAACAACAACTGGACACACAGAGTGATGATGTTGTATAATGTATTTGTTGGCTTTTTTTTCTTTTGGATGGGATATTACTTTCTAAATATGGGATAATGACATCAATATAATCTATTTCTCACGTGAATTATCCTGGTCAGATGTCAGTATTTATACTCCAGTTACAAAAAGTGACAAAACTGATTTATCCTTCTGGAAAAAAATGTTTTTGTCAACAAATTCTATTCTCACAAGCAACAACGGAAAAAAGCTATAAACTCTTTCACAGGGTTAAATGTTTATGCTGATCTGACTGAGCCGGTTTTAACGCCATGCCAACAGATTGTGATGTGCTTTCTTTTGACTCTATCAGAATTAACTAAGCAGCAGTGAAGTGGTTGTATCTCCCCTGCGTTAGTCTGCCGCTTTCTATCAAACAAGGAATATGACACATTTGGGAAATGCAAATTGCTGAGAGAAAAACATGACTGAGAGACATCTCCTCCCATGGCACATATCTTTCTCACATCTGTCTCTCTCTTCCTGCAGACAGATGTTACACAGCAGTTTGTTCAGAGAAGGAGAAGACGTTTCCTTCTGTGCTTCCCCAAGGAGTGTGTAGCCTTGGGAAAATTACATTTCCACATACAGTGTGTGTGTGTGTGTGTGTATGTGGAGACAAAGGAGAAACGGAGACAGAGAGGGAATGTGTCATACAAAGGAGGTAAAAGAGGTGAAGACTAGAAATAGGAAGTGGCAGCATTGGAAACTGGGGACCCTTGGGGGCCATCAGAAGCTATGTAAGTGCATGTGCTTATGTGTGCGTGTGTGTATATTGAAGTGGAGTTGCTGCCGCTCTATCCTCTGGCTGTATCAAACTGTGTGTGTTTTTGATGTTGATCTCACCCAGTTGTTGGAAAGCCAAACACAGTCTGTGCACCCAGATGTTGACAGATGTGCTGTGTGCAACCTAACTTCCTCTGAAAATTACATGCACACTGACACACACACTCACATGGTAACACATATCCTTCCTGTAAGCCCTCTAGAGACAGTCTTCCTGGCTTCCTCGAGGTATTCAACAAATACCACAATATATCCTCAAAACCAACCCCAGCCCCAGCGGTGCTCCAGATGTTCTATAACCCACTAAAATACACAGAAATTGCCTCATACAGATGTGTTTACTTCATAGATAATGCAGCTCTCCCTAGTGGCCTAGAGTGGTTCATGCATATTTACAGCTGTGCACAGGCAGAGAAGATAGGTCTGGCAGGGATGGTTTAGATTTGGTGGCACATTTAGTTGTCACAGGTTGAGTGGGTAGTGATGTTTAGAGTCCTGCAGATGGAAGAAATTTTGAAAGAAACATTCTCAATGAAAGGATCTGTTTTAATCCAAACGACTTAATTTTTAACCTGATAATTTTTTGTGAGAGGAAACAGGAAGAAAGCCTAAGTCTCCTTTATCCATCCAATCCAGCTCCACTGTTCTCAGATTTTGTGGATCTTTATTGATGGTCATTACAATTTGCTTAAACAATCATATATGCCATTTCAGGGGACCCAGACACTCAAGACATTCTTTCATTTGCTGCATGTATGAGCATGTCTTGCAATTGAGGTCCTAAAAATAAGACATGATTTTTTAAAAAAGTATTATGAATGCAGCTTGGAGGAGCATCCTATTTCTGATTTGTTATGTGAGTATCTATGTTCAACCATACGTCAAGGTCACATCAGCAATGGCAACTGTTCTCTGGAAGAAAAACAGATCAAAGTTCTTCCCTCCTTCTCACTCTGTCATCCTCCCACTGCTTCATTGACTCAACCACTGAACAGAATCCACACTGATGGCACCCAGTGGAACTCCAGCATGCAGCTGGAAGAGCAGCAAGGGAGGAAGTGTGTATGTGTGTGCGATAGAGACAGAGATTTCATATGCATGTTCATGTCACTTTGTGCCACTGGAACTAAGATGAGGTTTCTGGCATCTCACTCTGCAACATGCAGGTAACATCTGTCCATAAACCAGCACTGAGGACAAAAAAACAAGGCAATACAAAGTAAAGAAAACACCTAACTCCTCTATTTGTTCATGCACAAACAGCCTGATTCCTAAATGTGCAGTCTCATTCTTACTCTAGCTGCCAAGATGCTCCTTACATTAGTGTTGGGCTTTAGAGAAAACCTGAGCAGTAAATCAAAAGCCCTTACTTTGTGGCTCAGCTCTCTCTTTATCACTGCATTGCAAAATGATTCCCACATTACTGAAGCAGCTGCTGCTAAGCAGCGGTCAATCACATAATTGCTTTTACCCTCAGTCATAAATAATCTTGCTGTCACATGCTGTCAGAGATACTAGAAATACAGTGTGCTGACACAGAAGCTGCTCACGACTTTCCTCTCAGTGGGCGGCGGGAGGATCAGAAATAATTTTGGTTCACAAATTTCCAGGCAGTGATGTTTTTATGCACTACAAAGTCTTTTCATGAGGAAGTTGTCTAATTAAACTGCTGCATAATGCATTACTGTTATATCAGGAAGTGGAAATTAGAGATGTAAATTAGCACAGTTAGGCAGGTAAGGTAGACGGAGCACATTCATTTTTCATTATAGTCCCTTTCTACATTTATTCATGGCCTCTTAGGCGTCGAAGTGGTCCACAGCAGCAACAATGTCATCATCACTGTCAAAATGGTAGGCACTGACCTCCTGCTTTATATTGGAGAAGATGTCAAAGTCTGAAAGGCAGATGTTGGATGAGCAAATACTCCTTTTGCATCCCAGAAAACAGATCATCATCTTGAAGCAGACCTCAGTGATGTGGCTTTTATGAGAGCCAAAGACTGAATGTTTCCAGCTTTGATGTTCTTTTATCTTTTGTTGAAAGTGCTTATTGGCAGTTACATTCATCCATCTATTTGCAAGCTTTTCACCCCACTGCCTCTTAGCGATATGGAATAGCTTTGACTTTTTGATTGTAATCATTGATGGTAGATTGTGGCTAATGACAAAGATATTGCAGTATTATTACCCTTATAGTCAAAACCTGTTTCCACTCCTCTGGCCCTACATTTTAGGACAGAGCAGCTGCACACTGCTGAGCAACCTTAGAAACCAGACTGCTCCAACCTGGGGGTGTAGAGGACAATATATGTGTGTGTGTGTGTGTGTGTGTGTGTGTGTGAGGGAGGGTGTTTTGTGTAGGGGGCTTCAACCTGTCTGCATGTGAGCAGAAGGTACACAAACACCACATATGCGCATACGGGAACATATGCATGGATACAAGTGCATAAACAGGCAAGCAAACAACCACACATATGCACAGAAAATTACCTAGATCCACCAATACACAACGTACTGCAAAACTAACCCAACAACGGACAAAGCAATGATCAAAGAGAACAGAACAGAGTCCGTTTTCTTTTCTACATATGAAGGAACAACATCACACAATACAGAAATAAAATAAGTGTATAGATGGGAGCTTTGTTTAAAAATATAAAATTTCTCTGGTCATCTGGTGATCTGTAGACTACATTTCACACCTGAGTGCAAACTAGGTGACCCAGAACAGAAGAGAGCAGAGCAGAGCTGTGCTGGACCATACTGGCTCCCAAGCTGTCCTGCTGTACAGCACACCTTCAACACCGTGGCTGCAGCTGCTCTGCCCTGTCTCGTGTGTGCATATGTGTATGTGCATGTGTGTCTGCGCTTGTATCCCCTGCACAAGGTCTGTTTAACCGCAGCTGTCCCTACCTCTATGCCGGTCTCCGGGGCAAGGCTGACCTCTCTCTCCTGAAGCCACTTCAAAGAGACCAGGGATGGGCTGAAGGGGTGTGGGGTGCTTGGGCTGGCCAGCACGGCTGCTGCTTCCCTGGGCTTTGGGAGCTGGGGACCTGGGGCTGGAGTTAAGGTAAGGGGATGGGTTGGGTGTGTTGCAGGAGGTGAAGGGAGTCACAAACATGAGGGCACAGACAGGAGGTATGGGGTAGTGATGTGTTCATAGTCCAAAGCTGGAAGTTTAGCTTTGTGTGTGCGTGCAACCTGGACAGATCTTTTGAGCCCTGGTGTCACTATGTGTGTGTGTGAATCCCTCATCATCTCATCCACAGAGAGTCATATGGGTCCAACTTGGTGAGAACTGATGGCACAGTCGACCTAGGGGCCACCTTTGCTCATTGTGGTCCCAATGGAAGAGATGGAATACAAGACACACACACATGCAAAAAAGATGGGCAAAATAACAGGAACACTGTTTATTCTGCCTATAGAAAGATTAAAATTAGGAGAAATAAGAAGAAAGTAAATAAAATGAATGTGAAGAAAAAATTACATTCCTATAGGAGGTCAGAAAACATGCAACATTAAGCCACCATGATAAACTATGGTGCCCTAAAACCAGGGCTGCATCCTTCGAAGGAAATGTTCTACACATTCTTGATTTGATCTTTCTAGTCCCTGAACGCTGAACAGTGTATCTTCTTATTGAATCACAAATTGGTAACAACCTTTAAGTATATATTCAGATATCACTAATCCACAATGAATCTTGGGATATAATGGGATAGCTATGTTTTGAAAGAAAAAGAAGTCCAACACTGATGGAGCAATCAGTTTTCAAATGCTGTATTTAAAGTGTGCAGCACCAGTTTCACAGAGCCACCCTCTGTGAACAGTTGCCTTCATTCTTACTCTCAATCGCCATAAGATTCTTATATTTTTATTATATATTACTTCAGTTTCTCGCTCTTATGTCACATTCCATATGATGCACAAGTGTGTAAGATCACACGTTGCTGAACACAACACACCTAGAACTTCCCCTTTAACATATTGCTTTTTCCACAGCTGATCCGGACAGATCCACTCTTCCACTGTGAAGATTGTTCATAATGACACCTCACGGGAGCACACAACTAATATGGCAACTATGTGGCCACTGCCTCACACCATTAGAACACTTTAGGCAAAATGTCTCCACAGAACATTCACACTAGATCTGGCAACTAATGTTAGCAAACATCCTGGCTAATTAAATTTTTGTGATGCTAAATAGCTAACAATATATCTATGAGCCGAAGTTGCAGACTCCAACTTGTTTATCTGGGTGTGTGTCTGTGTCTGTGTGTGTATGTGTGTGTGTGTCACAGGGACACGTCTGGCCACAGCAATATCAACAGAAGGGCTCCCCTGTGTTTCTTTTTTCCTTTTCAAGCTGTCTCTTTACCCCCACCTCCACTGCCTACTCACACATGCACACAAACACACACACACACCTTGCTTCTGGTTTCTGTCCATAACCCCCCACACCCACACCCACCCACCCAACCCAAAAAAAACCTCAACCACCCCCTTCTGCACACAGGGCTATGAGCAAAAGGCCAGCTGATGGCAATGTGTGTGTGTGTGTGTGTGTGTGTGTGTGTACACACGTATATTATGTGACACACTAGGTCCACCTGTGTCTGTACTTTGTGCCTGTATACCCTCTGCCACTGCAGGCCAGCTACACATGCCACACACATCGTTTAAAAAAGAGGTGAAAGAATGATGGAGGGCGTTGTTGAGCCAGAAAACTCAATTAGTTTACTTCTATAAATGATTTCAACCTAATAATATTACTAACAGACCATGATGCACTCCTTATAGTTTTAAAGAATTTGAATAACTAAATCTGTGCTATACATCGATCACTGACTGATTAGCAATATTAAAACACCACCGTTGGACAGTTGACCTCAGTGAACCCCGACAACTTGCACAGGAATTAGAAAAATGTATAAACCTCTGAGCTTCAAATGTTTATCAAACATTTTGGTTTATACTGCTTCACAGCTGTCTGATCTTCTGGATGTAAACAGCTTAAGATGCTGCAATGTGAAGAGGCTTGACCTCCCCTGACTTACTGTCTGCTTATTTGTACAATGTTTCTGTAAACAGTGGCCCTATGAAAGTATGAGCAAGGGTCATTGAACTGAAGAAAATTATAATAACTATAACTATATTTCTATGCATCCTTTATCTCATGTATTTTATTTTCATTTTCTTAGTTATTATTTGCTTATAAGAGGTTATTACCATTTAACCCTGTGAAGGGCTGAATGATTAGTTTGTGTTAAACAGCCGTCTTAACAGGCATGAGTAGGATCATTTGGAGTGATGCAAAGAGACTGAAAGCAACAAGGCAGTTATAATACAAAGGATTGAAAATAGTCGCAGAACTCCATTGTAGTCAGCTTTCTATTAAAAAAGTAAGTCCATGTCAAATCATCACTGCTTGCAGGACCAGCACCCTGTAATCTCGGAGATAAACCGCCTAACATTGGAATTCTCGCGATAGCTGTGTTATTAGCCGGCCGGGAACACGCACATATACACGGGATGTTGGAATGGGATGATGAGAGATCTCCACAGTGGAGGAGAACCACACGCCGAGCTGCAACCGTTCAAACCGACCACGGGAGGACCAGGAGATACGGTAGCGTGTTTAGTGTGTGAGTGTTTGAGTGAGTGTGTGGAGAGAGGGATGCAAGAGAGAGAGAGAGTGAAAAGGAGGGAGAGAGAGAGGGAGAGAGGGGAGTTTGCCGTTTCCCTGGGTGACGTCACTGGTTTTCCTGAGACTCAAAACAACCGTTGGCTGCGGTAACGGTAGCTGCTCGGAAATCCGTTTGATGTTGTTCCAACCGATTATTCCTGCCCAGCTCGTAACGCTGACAGCGACCATTGCTTAGCTTAGCTTGCAGTCCAGCACAGCTTTACATTACTTTACAAAGAAGGGGAGGAAAAAAAAATAAAGCTTTTTGTGAACAGCAGGTGCACGGGGATACCACCGCACCTGCCGCTACAGGTAACACTGTTAGCTAACAACACTGTTGTGACAGTAAACATCGAACCGTGCTAATGCTAACTAGGTATACTAATGTCTGTTTGTGTCGTGACTACGCTAGTTAGTGGGGGAGACCCCCCCGTGTCTTACAGGTCATCTGGGAGTGAGTGCTAGCAGTCTGCACCCCTGTCTGTTAAAAGGCTTGTTTCAGTTTTTGTTTATCGAAAGAAATATGGGTTTAAATATATGTATTTATATCGCTTACCACCATGGTTGATGCAACGTGCGTCAGTTTACGGCCAGTTAACACCGCATCATGCAGTGCTGGTATCAGTGTGTCTGAATCATTCATGATCTGCGCCGATAAGCATCATTTACACGGTCAGTGATGTCCTGTAGTCCATTTAGTTGATAGGTCGAATGAATGAGTTCGTGTACATGTGCAATAATATACAGGGGTTTAGACTCATAGGGTTTATGTTTGGTTTCTGTGAATTATGAATAACTGGTTGCTTATACCTTATGATTATAATGTTATCCACGTTTTGGATCAGTGTGTTTTGATCACTATCTCTGCCACTATGAGAGGGGATTATTTGCAGAACTAGCTTGGTCTCTGCCTGAGACATCAGGTAACATACTCAAGTTTCTCAGAACCAGGGCAGGTTTCTGAAAACCAGGATGAAAGTGTGTTTAGTACACACTAATTAACTTGTTATCAGGTTTTTTTAAAGGATTCATGTTGAGTTCTGTGCATTCAAACTTACCCTTGTTTAACATTCTACCTGTAGTCCAGCAGAAACGTATATTCAGCCTGTAGCACTTCAGTTTAAAACCATACATGTTTAATAAACACATAATAATTAAAATATTCAAAAAATAATCACACATTGTGTATTGGGAGTCATCAAAGGCAAATCTGTTGACAGTGTCAGTTTTTCTGGCTTTTGTGCCAGGATGCTAATAAACACCATGTAAACAGTCATTCATCCTAACAGCTAATCAGACTTGCTACAAGGCTTCAGTAATGTTTGCAACATTACACTCTACTGATATCATGGTGATTTTCATACTGTGGTAGAGAGAAACAGCAAGTTACAGTAAGCCTGGCTTGATTTGACTGTACAAGTGACCACATGTATGATTAAGAGGGTGTGTCACTCCCAGAGAATGTTATCTCTGATAATAATGGTGTTGATGGGAAACATGTCAGTGCTGCTGTCTGGCATTGTACAGCATACTGTACTTTTTTTGTGAAAATGGCCATGGAACAGTAGAGTTTGCTTCAAAGCAGAAATACATGCAGAAAATCCCTCACTCTATGAGCTGCGTATCTGCTATCAATCTGTTAATGCAGACATGGTATTGGATACCCAAGATACAGGCTGCTACAGCATGGTTGCCAGAAAAGACAAAAGGTAATTTCAATATTAGGCTGTCTGTGTAACGGTTATATAGATCAGGATTAATGCAAATTTCTTCCATCAGAGTTACATCATGAACAACTGAAAAAAACATGGCTGAGACACATCCAGCTCATTGTAACACTTGAGATCCTGCCAAAGGCTGGCTTTGATTTTAGGAAGAGGATTGTGGGCTCACTGCTGCTGATGTCAGCGAGAGTTTGTGTGAGGCCACTGTTTCGGCTGAAATGAGGTGAGATAAGGTGAGAAGTGTGCTTTCCGGAACAAGAGGATTGCATTGAATAACTGATTTGGAGCTTTGCATGGAATAGCAGCCTGTAGTATATTACACTGTAGGGTTTGTAAAAAAGCCACACAAGGGCATACTGTATTTTAGCCAATTGCCGTCTCCTGACATTTTGCATAGCATGTACACATAGGTTTAAACCTTTTGGCAGCATTGGAGAATGTTTGAAAAGGAAAAGGGGCTTACAATTCAGCCAGGTCTGGTTGTGTTCCCATTCATCATTTACAGCTTGAAACAGTCCTGCTTAAAAACTAAAACTAATGCAGTTAAAAATACTTTGTAGCTTAAATCAGTTGACTCATACATTTGGAGTAAATTGTGTGTGAGTTCAGCAATTATGCTATACTTTTTTGTAATGCACTGATCACAGCTGAGAACTAGGTTCACAATTCTGACTTATTTTCATTGAATGAGATCCTGTTTCTGACTGGTGACCCTGCCTCTCACCTGTAGAAAGCTGGGATAGGCTCCAGCCCCCCCGTGACCCTGCACTGCAGGACAAAGTGGGTTTGGATGATGGATGGATGGATGAATGGAAGGAGATCCTGTTTCTTGCATACAGACAAAGGCACCCTGCCCAAACTATATTGAGAACATGATTTCTTAGATGCATAATTGGATATGAACTAGTTCATGTAAAAAGCTGAATCCCTTTACCTGTTCAATGTTTTCATTTTTCATTTTTCCCTCTTGGGATCTGTGGAATTAAATACCATGAAATAAATGTTATCTGGCAGGTCCTTTCCCTGGCATGGTTGGTTCATTATGGCAGCACACATCACCATAGCAACAGCTGCCCTGGCTACAAGGGGTTGCCACTGTCTGGACATTCTTCCCCTCTCCTTGATTTTACTAATGTTTAGTCAAAACAATGATAACTGAATCTTCATTGTATAACACTGTGATGTTAAATCTTAGTCCAGATTTTAGTGTCTGTCAAAAGATTGTCACTTCCAACCTTTATTTAAAATGTCAAAAATGCACACTTCTTTTTAAAGAGAACAATGTTCTATTCTTTTGTTGCATATATGAAAAGGGATTTTGTTGGTTCATTTGGTTTCCAGTCAGTCATGGTTCTGCTTCCTCAACATTAAAAAAAAAAAAAGCTTGATGTCACTCACTAGGATGTGTGCGTCTGTTCCAGCCCCTTACTCTGACGCTGCAATCCCTCCAAAGTGTCTGCAGCAGTGCAGACACTGTCTGATCAGAATACTCATTTCCAGCTAGATAGCTATGACTGTTAGCCTAGCCACCATCGTGCTGGTTTCCATTCAAGCTGAGCGGTGTAGTGTAGTGTTGTTGCAGGTTGTGTAATACAGTGTAGTAGGGTGCATTTGAGGTGAACGCAGCAGTTATGCAGAGAGAGAGGGAGAGAGAGGGGAGGGCGAGCAGGAGTGAGACGACAGAGAGGTGCAGAGATTTGCAGAGAGAAAGAGAGTGTGAGAGCATCCCTAACTGCCGTTGTTGCTATTTATAACCAAGCCCTACTCCACAGTCCTGAGATGCTCTCCCACCTCCCACACACAGACAGACAAATCAGCCTACACACACACATTGACAAAAGAATTTGACATCCAGATATATTTCGAACACAGAAAGGTAGTCTAGGTTTTGTACCCAGCAAAACCTGCTACCTGGAACAAAAATATCTGTGAATGAATTCAGAACAGAGCTCAAAAGTATTTGTCCAGCAATCAAGGTCAGTTTTTGCTTTATCAAGAGCTCTGCAATATTTCATCCTGTTTATCAGAGAGAGTGTTAGTGATAAAAAAAGGAAGTGGGTATATGATTGGGTGGGGAGAGAAGAGAGGAAGCATTTGTCCTCACAATAACTAGTTGTTTGTCTTGTCAGTTTGTGAAAACGGCTTCGGAAGGCAAGAAGGGAGAGAGGGACCAGCAAGAGGAGGAGAAAAATAAATCCATGCCTTCTTTTTCTTTTTTTTCTCCTTTCACTTCCTTCCAGGCTGAGTCACTGCTGTTGAGGAGGAAGGTCTGGAGAGGGAACGAAAGAGGAGGAGGAGGAGGTGGAGGAGGAGGGGGAGAAGAAGACGAAGAAGGGAGGGAGGCAGGGAGATAAGCCACAACAGGAAGCAAAACGACACACACACGTAGACATACACACCGCGTGTTTGCGCGTGTGTGTGTCTGAGAGAGACTGCGCGAACGAGAGGGTGAACGGGAAAGGAAGGGAGGGAGAGTGACGCGGAGGCTGGGAGAGCCGGCCCCCCTCCTCTCCTCCTCTCCCTCTCTTTCTCTCCTCTCCTCCTCTCCTCCCCTCCTCCCTCTCTCTCTCTCTGTGGAGCAGGCGTGTAGCGGCATCAGACTCGGCGTGAAGGAACCATGAGCGATGTCACCATCGTTAGAGAGGGATGGCTCCAGAAACGGGGTAAGTACATCCAGTGCCTCTCTTCTTCTACCCTCCTCCTCTGTGCCTCTGTGTTCTCTTCTCTGCTTCTTGTCTAGACTGAGGGCCTGGTCGTGCCTGTCCACATGTGCCGGTGGGATGTGAGTGTTTGCGATTGAGTATGTGTGTGAGTGATCACATGGATGTCTGATTATCCAATGTACAAGTGTGTGTATGTGTGTTTTCTCCCACACATTGTTTTCTGAACCTCTGAAAAACAGTACTGTGTGCATGGGTATGCGCATGTACACGTGTGTATGTGCAATTATGAACTATACCAGTACTGGTGCATAGAGTTCTGTAATGCCAGTGTGACCACTGGCCAGCAAAATCAGTTTAGTTTTGCCTCTGTTGATTTATTTAACATCTTACGTTCGTAGAAAATCCTGAGTGGTGTCACTGAGAATCATATGACAAGGGGTTGAGGGGTTAGTTGGGGTGGAGTCGGGGGGGGGGGGGTACTGACAACACATCCTGTTTATAACTACATGAATGAGAAAAGGGGAAGATGTTGTAATAGCTAAAGAGCACATAGTAAAAATAGTACTTCCTTGTTCTTGGAGTTTATGCTCAGTTACTGGTTGCTGCAACAAGTGAAAAGTAATTTATAGCAGGGCCAAACTCAGCCAGAAGTGATATACAGAAGCTCTGTGGTGACTGCAGCACTGACACACAACAAACCACAATTTAATGGGGTCGTGTGTCTGCTGTTGCTGATTTCTTCAGGCTCAAGGATGAGTGTGTGTGAACATGTGTTTTATAGAGAGAGAGCCCCAGGGGCAGACAAAAGGGGATTTCCAGACTTTTAGGCCAGTGCGCACCATTCTCTTGATACAAATGTGATACTACGAATGTGTAGCAGAAACTGTTGAACAGGAAGTGACATGGATGCATAACAGACAACAGGTTTCTGGGTAATGTAGGCTCACACTACACAGCACAGCAGGAGAACATGCTGATTGCTCCTTACTACATGGAGTGGATGCTCTCTCTCACTCTCTCACTGTGTCAAATGTACATCAGACTGTATTGCTGAAGAAAGGGGGGGGGGGTCTTTGTCTGTCTGTACCAGCATGCCAGTGTGATCCTCAGACAGTAGTCTGTGCATATTAAGAGGAACACATCGCCCCCAGTCACGACGCAGCAATATCAGTGTTTGTCAGTGTGAGAGA
Organism: Parambassis ranga; assembly: GCF_900634625.1. Taxonomy (NCBI): domain Eukaryota; kingdom Metazoa; phylum Chordata; class Actinopteri; family Ambassidae; genus Parambassis; species Parambassis ranga. Next base: position 11,048,999 of record NC_041035.1, read on the forward strand.
GAGAGATAGAGGTTAGGAAGGGAGGGGTGTTTGTTTGTGTCAGGAATATGAATGTTTGTCTGCATCATATGCTAAATCTTTGTCTGTGTTTGTGTGTGTGGAGACAAGCAGGGTCAGGGTGCTGACTCACTGTCCAGGTCGTGATACAGCAAAGACTGCAGTCTTAGTCATTATACAGCTTTTTTTACTGACATAAAATAGCAAGAGAGCCTGAGAAGGATAGTAAAGGGGTTCTGTACTTGCATTGAGATGTGTTGTCACTGTCTGTAAGGCCTGGACTTTCTAACTTCTCTAAGCAATAGATGCAAAAATAGATGGGAGAACAACAGAGAAAGATCCCTGACCCCTTTGTAAAAGAGTGATGCTTGGTGTTGTTTAAGTCGATTTTAAGAAACTTTTAAAAATTTATCGGAAGAATATTTAAAGTTTCTGAGTATTCCAGAGTATACTCAGATCGTAATATCATAATTGTTACAGTTAATATTTTTAGATAAATTACTTGCATTTTCATGTTGTAGTTCTATGAAGCATGGCTAGAGTTCAATAGTCTGACAGCTTCAGGGAAGACGCTGTTTCTGAGCCTGGTGGTCTTGCTCTGGATTCCTCAGTCTCCTGTCTGAGGGGAGGGGTTTGATGGGTTATTACACCGACAGTGTGCATTGCTGTCAAAAAGTAATTTTTAAATTGTAATATGATATAGGCATAAGGTCTGATGGTTTGGTTCATCAAAACTTGCTGCCGAATATATTGGCATGCATGGTATGCAGAGACATGCAGAGACATACTGCATTTGCACAGTTATGTATTTATAATGTGGTTTCTATTTGTGGAGTTTTGAATGAATGTATTTTATTAATTAGTTGTGGCCTTACTGTAAACAAAAGTGAAATAACTAATTGATTAAACTTAGGTGTTTTCTCTTCCTAGCAAAAAAGTTAATAATGCAGATGTCTTGCTCATGGCTTATCAAAGCTTTAGATTCTGTCATTTTATTACCTTCCTTCACTTGTTCCTCTGATTTTATTAGAAGATTCATAAGACATAACAGATTATATGAACAAAAACACATTAAAAGGATGTTCTTCTCCATTTGTATATGAACTCAGTTCGTTGTTTACCACCAGTAGCTAATCATCGTCCTGCAACAAACCTTAGGACCTTCGCCTCTTCAAAATAAAACAGTACATTATGTCCTCAGATGACCGAGGCTTTCAGTGCTCGCTCACTACCATTGCGATAATTTCCTTCCTGCTTTTCATTGAATCAGAGTGAGGAGTGCACTTAGCTGCTTCATTTCTTTATCTTTGAAAACAATGAACATGCACACAGTATAGCATAAAGGCGACTGACTTGTTCCTAATGATTACGACTGAAGGATTAAAGATACTTTGACTCTGCTGGAAGTGTGGTGACAAAAAGCTGTTCTTTGAGTCAACAGCAGTTACAGGGCGCCTTTTAGATTCATCTTTAAAAACCTAAATCTGAAAAATAATTCTGGCCTAAACAGAACTTTACCTTCTGTCAACCCATGTGAGGCCACAGAGGTCACAGTCAGCCACTGTAGTTGTGGATACTGTTACTTCCATCAGCATCAGCCTACACAGCAGTCAGCACAACAGATGGCCAGGAGGGAGGAGAAACACTGAAGGAGAAAGACAGGGAGAACAGCATCATCTTTTCTTTGACACGCTCTCTGTCCCCCAGAAGTGTTGCTCCACGAAGCTTCTAATCAGATGAGATACAGCTTTGTCAATGTGGTGTGAATCTTGTCTCTGTCTCCCCCTGAATGATTTAAACAAACACACATATGGTGTGGGATGCTAGGAGTAATCATGCAACTTGGCAAAATAACTAAAGACAAATGTGATAAAGAAATAGATAATTAATTTTTTTATATTTAGGTACAAGTAGAGTTCCATGTTAACATTGAATTCTTGTAGATATCAGAAGATATCACTGAGTGTAGTGTTTTTGAAATATAGTAAGTGCAGTTCTTCTTTTTAGTAACTTATTTTAGTTTAAATAAGGGTTGCAAATGACTTTACTCTACAAGAATAAAATCAGATGAAATGCAGATGTTCCCACAGGCTGTGACAAGCAAGAAATTCCAGCACAAGTAAACACAACTCTCTTAATAATATTGGAATGAGCACCCAAGTAGTAAAGACATTTCCCTTCGGTTCTTCTGGCAGTTCAGTCATGTTCAAGTGCAATTGTGCTTGATTTTTTGGTAGCAAAGAAGGTTATGAGGGCACATTCATCGGCATAATTTTGTTTCATATTCAGTGTTTCTGTCCATGAAAATCCTTTTACTGTATGTGTGTACACCATTTGATTCTTGCCGGGCTCTGAGTCATGCAGCTGAAGCATCGCACCTGTCTTTTTACCAACTTTTGTCTGTGCTACGATTTAATCCTTTTGAAACTGCTAGTGCTATACTGTATACATTAGACTGCTGTGGGGTTCAGTGGGTGCAGTGCAGTGAGGCAGCCATCTTGCCTCAGTGAGTTCAGTGAGTTCAGTGTTGCTAGAGGCTGGCTGGCTGGATCAGGTGGCAGTGCCAGATCTCTGATATCAATCACCAGCCACTGCTGCCGCCACTGTCTGCTGTGTTGCCCTTCTCCTCCCCTCTCCTCTCTTCTCTCCTCTCCTCTCTCCTCTCTCCTCTTCTCTTTTTTGTTTCTCTGCCTGTCCACCTTCCTGTCCTCCTCTTTCCATCCCCTCTTATTTCTCAAACCCACATGCATATACAGGGCCATAGCAGACAGGCAGACAGTGCAGGCTTTGTTATGAATGGCATCCTCTTGCACATCCGGAGGAAGTGTACGCTCCAGTGTGGCTTTACAAACTGTCTCCATTGTCCTAAGAATGACTCACTCTACACTGCAGAGAATGGCAGTCAGCCAGACAGTCAGACAGACAGACTGACAGCACAGCACAGACAGACTTGTCTGCAGAGCCTACAGACAAACAGCACCGGAGAGACAGGCAGAGACAGAGAGTTTGTGACAGATACAGCCACCACAGAACAGAGGCAGACAAGTCGTCAACTGAAGCGACCTGCAACTAGCGGGTATGGCAGCATGTCATCTTCAATTTTTGTTTTGCAGTTGTTTTTGGGTGGAAAACTTAGATATTAAAACTTAAAATCCAAATGCTGCACCGGACAAACTCTCATGTCTGATACAAAGTAGTCTGCAACAGAAAAAGGTAAAAAGTGATGAGCATCTGTTCAATAAAACAAAGCTAAATGATCTTTTCTGTATTTCTTCATGTTTTCAGAATAGGCCCAACATGCTGCATTATGATTTTGTATACTGCCTTGTGTGGGTTTGTTTATTTCTAAGTGGCCTGAAGTAGTATTACTCTGTGAACTCAGTCAGATCAGCAGTGAGTAAAGTCTCCTTGTAAAAGCCATGCAAACAGGATGGATTAATGGAAGTGTGTAGAGTGAGGCAGTCTTCTATAAATGAATGAATGGATCAATGAATGGAGTGCTGATCAGTGCAGATGGAGAACTTGGATAGCGGAAGTATGAGGGGGTAAAGGGACGAGAGGTTGAGTAATCAAATTAGTTTGCAGCTCAGCATCATCAAAAATGCTGACCTCAAATGTTTGGTCACAGCATGGATGGATGCACATACATTTAAATGTGTACACTTTACCCAAACAGAATTATGATTATTTTTCTACAGCAGCAAGGATTCAGCAATTCATGTATATTTCATAATTGAAACATATTCCTAGACTACAAGTGTAATCAGAAGCAGATTGTTGGATAAACACATTACATACATTAAATATAACATGCTGGTAATAATGAAAGAAAATGCACAATCTGCAACAAATGAAGACGGCATCAATTTTTGTTAATATTAATAAATCACCATTTACCAACCTTTTCCCTTTACCCAAATACAAGAGACTACTATTCATTTAAATAAGTTAATTATCTTTTTCCCGGGTGTATTAAATGGATTACTTGGGAGGTACTGTAAATATCCTGTTCGCCTACTGCACACAGGAATCTCATAGACATTTCTGTACTGATCCCATGTGATCTGGTGACAGCAGCAACTCCGTCAACACTTGAACAACGCAATTTGAGCTGAAGCGGAAACCAGAATCTATGTTTAAATGTGCTAACACAGAGATTAGACTAAAGGGGCAGTGTGTAGTTTAACATCTTGAGGTATTGTGGGCTGGTTAGAGGAGGCTTTGGGCTGATTAAAGGAGACAGGTTATAGTGGGGGTTGGTTCGGCTGATTTAGGCCAACAGATTAGTGACTAGTGGCTAACAGCTAATGTAAAAGTAAGTGTAAGCTAACAGGAGAGGGACCCTAGAGTAAGACTCATTGCCACTTCAGTGTTTTTTCTTGGGCATTTTTTGTTTATGATATATATGGATATATATGATATATTGATCCATGTATTTATATTATTAAGAAATGACAACAGCACATCAGTAACCAAACTATTGCTTACAAGAGGCGACCAAATATTGTATTGTTTACTGTATGCTGGAAATGTGATTTGCTGCAATATTCCTGCGATGTGATGCACACTTACAAACAAACTTGTTGCACTTTTATTTACCCGAGGACACAAGAGTTGAGTAGAGTATCACTATCTCCCTTTCTTTTTTAGCTCACAAACACTGGTTTCAAACATGGCTGTAATGGTAGACAGTGGTCTTTATCTGTTTGCCAGAGGCATCTGGACAGCCATAGTTGCTCTGGAAAATTTCTTACATCCTTAATGTATTTTGTCCTATTCCCTAACACAAACCTTTGCATTGCCTTATTTGTATAACCATAATAAAGTGAACATAGATCAAACTGCCATCTGAGGGAGGGTTAAAGCAGTGAAAATATATTTCATTATATTCTGTAAATAGGTAGATCTTGATGCTTCAGATGCTAAAATACCTACTACTGGAGGAACTCTAATGTGCTGACTTTGAATAAATACCTCATACAACTCGACCTCACAGAGACTGAATTCTGAAAAAGAATAAGAAATTCAGTTTATTTGGATAAGAAATATATTAATGAATGGTAACATACAGAACTGTTGCCATTATGATATCACTTACTGCAAAGCTAGTTAGCATAGCTGTTGTAGTAGTTAGTGGGTGTTGATGAAGATTCTCAGTCATCCAGGTCACCATATGTAGAGAAGATTGGACAAGGACAACACTCAGCTGTTCACCTCCACCTCAAAGACAAAGGACACTCATTTGAGGACAACAATGTTCACATTTTAGACAGGGAGGAAAGGTGGTATGAAAGAGGAGTCAAGGAAGCCATCTATGTTAAGCTGGAAAAACCTTCCCTTAACAGAGGTGGTGGCCTCAGACATCATCTTTCTACCACATACAATGCAGTGATTCCATCCATTCCCAGAAAGTTTGCACATACTCACAGTAAGAACAAAGGGCTGTCAACCAGTCCACCTCCGGCAGTTTCATAGTTGTTAGCCAGTCGTTAGACACACCTGGCCCAGTCAGCCAGATCATCACAGGTAAGTATGGAAACATTTAGTCCTATTGTTTAAGTTTTACCCAGACCCACCCACTGAGGTCTGCAACCACATATAAACCATGTTTCCCCACCAAACAGTTAGAACTGATGAAGCTGCTTGGATGAGCAGCGAAACGTCTTCAAGAAAACTCTACAAGTCCAGACGCCTTGCTTCAATCTTATCTAGTAGTTAGTGGGTGTCCTACAGATGATGCTGCTCTGGTTTCAAGGTGTGATGCAAACATATAATGCACCCTTGTTTACCTGGATGCTTGTTTCACCTGTTTTTTTTGGTCATGTGTAAATTATGTAGGTTCACTTGATTTGGTTTGAGTTCGCTGCTGACTTAATAGTTGAGCTGCATGCTGGTGTCACAGTGGTCAGGTTAAAGGGACAGTCATTCTATTTATATCCTCCCACCTGTAATCTGTCTCTGACAGGATTAACTAAGGCAGTCACTTCAGCCTGCTGTGCCACACACAGACACGCTGAAAATGTGAGCCATGATTAAATACAAGCATTCAAAAGGATATAGCATGGGAAGAGAGTGTAGAGTACATGCAAGGCAAGCTCCATGTAACCATATCACATGTTTGTGTTAATGTGTGCTTCCATGCATGTTTTTATATACATGCATTCACTGAACCTCTGTTAGATTGCCTGATGAAAACAGAGAAAAAAAGACCAAACAGCATCAGAATTTTTCATCCTCTCTGCCTCCTCCATCTCTGGTTGCCAATCTCGAGTCATTAATTAGCTGTCCATGATAAAATTCCCCATTCCCAATCTGACACTAGTGTAGAGCAGTGGTAATCATGTCAGCAAGGCTTGGCTCAATGTTCTGAGGGGGCTAAATGGCCCCCATATGGTCCACTGGCTGGGGCCCGCTCCTTACCATGCTCTCATTAAACTAGTGCTTAATATACCAAGGTAAAGAGGGGGGCGCACACACACACACACACACACACACACACACACACACACACACACACACACACACACACACACACACACACACACATACACACACATACGCACACAATCAACTGTAAGAAACAAATCAAGGCATCTGATTGGGGATTGGACACAAAGGGACAGGAGGACAAGAAGGTGGTGTTTGTTTCTGTGTGCAAGTGGTGTGTGTGTGTGTGTGTGTTTTGAGAGGCTGTGGCTGTACAATTGTTGACTTGCCATCTGTCATCATGCAAAGAATTCTATCTTTGGGTGTGTGTGTGTGTCGAGAGGAAAGATGAGACGAAAAAGAAAGAAAAAAACGATGAGCGAGGTGCAGATGTCTCACAGTGTACCGGCTGGAACATGAGGTTCAACAGCAGACTGCTGTATGAGAGGAGGTGGAGGGGGAGAACAGAGAAGAAAGGAGGACGAACATCTGCCATATTTAGATATTGCTCCGTGGTTTGAGTGTTTCTACACATTATCTGGAGTTTGAATAGACCTGAGAAATGGCCTGCTCATTAAGTATTTTGCAGGACTAGCTGGCTAAGTTAAGTTTAGTATTTAGAGCTGAAGCTCAGTCTTTTTTACATCTTAAGAATGTCTGTAGAGCAAACTGTTGAGTATTGAGGTAGCTTTTTATTTAAGAATAACCTAGTATCCTTGTATTTTTATATTTTTTTTATTTTATTTTACAGGATTACATAATTTAGGAATGTGATTAAGGAACAAACACGATACCACCTAATTCTTTTCTGTTAAGTAATCAAACATGCTTTGGTTGTTACTGATTTTTAGAGTAGTAGTAAAGTAGCAGGCTTGAGGCTCATTACAAAAGTACAATATACTCAAACCGATTACACAACACATATAGTCTACTTCTGAATTGTCTCAGAGCCTGGAGTGCCTGATGTCAGCCAGCTGAGGTGGACACGTTGTCAGAAACAGTCTTTCAAACAGACAGACGTTACAACAACATGACAAACACCAGCTCTCAGGGAAGGAGAGAGAGGTGTTTGCCTGAGATGAACTGACATATACAGTTGTCTGTCACCTCAGACTGTGACAGACAGGCAAGCAGTCACACTGTGTGATATGTTTGTCCAAATTCTACAGTGGTACATGAAGTTACACTGCCTAAACACCAGTAAACAGCATCAGACAAGCAGAAGTCATATAAGCTTTCATGAAGCCTGTTTTGGGTGGTGTCAGGGTTTTTTGTCAGAAAAGTTATGATTAAAATTTCTGTAACTTGCAGACAATAGGGTGTGAGAAATTTGAGTAAGTCTGTGTTGTGCTCTTTCTTTGTGCTGTATAATGTTATGTTTTAAGTTATGTGCTTAAAACTGAACCCCTCTACAAAAAAAGCTAAAATGGATCTAAAATAGTTGTCAGTTTCTCAAAATATGTGCCCATCAAGATGGACAGATGGGCACACACTGTAGCAGGTGGAGAGACACACAGGTAGCCAGGCAGGATAGAGGGGAGAGCAGAGAGCAGCAGCTAGTGAGGTGAAGAGTACTTACTGTCAGCCCTTCAGTGCAACACATGAATGGAAGCTTTGAATAAGGAGCGGCTGGTGTGTGTGTTTGTGTGTGTGTACATATGTGTGGAGGGGAGTCCTGGATGGGGGTGGTGCACTTGACTATACTTAAGGCATAGTATTTGATTGTTTATTCCTGCCTTTTGGGATATATATATATATATATATATATATAAAGTTTACATGCAGACATGTAGAGCAGTTTTTCTTTGTTGCTCTAGGAAAGCTCTACAAGAGCTTAACAAAAGACCAGGGGGCCCTTATATTGTCCACAAAAACACACACATGCACACGTAACGCCAGCTGCTGCCCACAGCCCTAGCCCGGCATTTCTGAATTAATAATACAGAGCCAGCCACTCTGGAATAATGGTGACTTACGCACACATCCGTGCACAAAGCTTTGCACCTGTTCACCACTGCTCAACTGGACAGAGTTGGGATCCACACCACGCACGTGCATGCACACACCCCTTGTTGCCTGTCTGTTGTAGGCAATAGTTAGACAGCTGTGTCTCCCCTTTGTTTTCTGATCATAGTTATCATCATGGAGTGATTTAGTCCTCCGCTGTTAATTCCTCTGATTGGATGGTTTTACATCCAGTTAATGTTGAGTTATGGTAAAAAATAAATAAATAAATAAAACTACCTTAAAAATGTTGAAAAAGGTCTTGGTCCTGAGATCACAAAATGCAGATTTTAACATAATCTTATAAAATACTTATATTTAGAATTGTGTGCTGCATTTTAGAAATAGATGCTATTTAATGTAGATGTCAAGTGTGTAAATTAAATAAAGAAATCAACGTTGCCAACCCTAAACACCATCCAAAAGATAGAACAGAGAGTGGCTATATACCAGCAATCAGTGCAATTTGATTAGCCTCCTCATTGGCTGTGTATGCCTTTTCTAATCGCATTGGATCCACAACATTCTCACACAAGCAGCGTGGCATTCCTAATGTTATCGGGTGTGTGAATGCAAGGGTTTTTTTGTTCTGGTTAGCTCAGATTGTATTTTTACCTTGTTGACATGCTAGAAGACATCCAGACAGATCAGTCTTTGTGTGTTCAATGGCATGTTATGCCTTGGTAGTATGGTGTGTGTGGGCAGATAGGATGTGTGTGTGTGTGTTGGGGGGTAGACCATCTTTATGAGCAGTGTTAATTCTTCTTGCTATGATTTATTATAGACACAAACCTGAATTTTGCTGCTTGGTTAATAGCAGTACCATTTAAGCCTCTTTCTGTATTGGTATGTTAAAATTTAGGACTACAGTACGAATGTGGGTGAAAAACATTGATTTACATTCAAACAGTCTTTATTGGACTGTGTCTTTTTGTGTGAGGCGGAACAGTGAGACATTGAGGTTGCATCTTTAAATGGAGCTGTATCAAAGGGCCACAGAGCAACATGCTGCGTGAAAGACACGTTGCTACACACTTCTGATTACGGACTCATGGCATACGTTGTGATTACACCAACAGCGGTGACTTGACTTTATCAACTTTGTTGTTTATGAACCACAAAGTGAACAACCTCTTAAGTGTTATCATAGCACGATAAATACTGTATGATAATACAGTATTTCAAATCTTGTGGATTGTCACAAAACCAGAAGCCACCCCTCTATGATGTCTGAGAAGAGTTTGTTCTAAAGCCGGCTTTATGTACTGTACAAGAGGTCATCCTGACCCCAGGTGTGTCTCTTGCCATTAATGATCCTTCTTGACAGGATAGACCTTTGTAAACACAACAGCACAGAGCACAACACAAGCACTTAGAGCAAAAGGTCACACAAAAATCCTTTGAATAACACCATTAAGGCAGAACACAGTAAGGTCTTCATGGGGTGAGGTTTTTATTTGGTGTCTCAATACCTATTATTTTTCACTGTAAGCAATTTTTTTTCAAAGACAGTAGAGCACCCTTGAATTGTAAACTACTCATTTGGTGATTTGGTAATGATCTATATATATTTTTTTTTAAAATACACAAGCTAACTAAAGTAGTTACTGCATTCCATTAAGATGGTAAGATTACAGTTTCCTTAGCTAAGTGACCTTCACACACCAACTGTGTGTGTTGTGTGTGTGGGTGCGGGGTAGGGAAGGGTGGGGGGTGGGGGGGGGTAACAGGGAAGCCAAAGCCTCCTGTCTGGCACAGGTGGTGTTGAGCAGCAGCCCTCCAGCTAAGATGCTAATATGCTAACACCGCAGTAATCCCATGGTGCTTTAGGAAGCAGTGGACCCTGCCTCTTCCACTGCAACACACATGAACAAACACTTGTATAAATGCACACACACACATGCATACACAGATTAAAACTGAGTGGCTGCATGTCAAAATACACACACTTACACCAACTGACACATAAACACATGGCCTCCTGTCATATATATATCGATATACCGTATACACACACACACACACACACACACACACATCAGTGCTGTGAGGGGGATTAGTATGAGAGGCGTCTTGGCTGCAGTATGTCTGTCAGTCATTCTTCAGGTCTGTGTCAGCGTCACAGCAGTGGCCATCATGCTCCAGGGAGCCACCACCATCTACTGGATTGTAGTGGTACTGCAGGGAGGAGGGCTTCTAAGAGAGGGGGGAAAACAGACACAGCAGAAAGACGGAGGACAATAACAAGACAAAATATCTTTTTAAGTTCTAATGTGGTTGTCGTTTTCAAGATTCAGAGTATTCTCAGTACTGAATCTCTGTATACAGTACATTGCCTGTGTGTGTGTATGACTACATGTACAAGTACCTCCTTCTGTACCAGCTGGGGTAGCAGAGGGGCACCAGGGCAGCCTGCATAGTAGTGTGTGCATGTGTGTATGTGCATCCAGCTCAGTCTACCAGGAGGCTCTGGCTGTGTGCAGCTGGCTGGGTGAAATCTCCTAGTGGCCCCCGAGGGATGGCCATGCTCCCATGGGTTTCCACTCAATCTGGCCGCCTTGTGGCAGCCCTGCCCTGCCCCAGATCTCTGTCACTGTCATATACCGAACTGCATATACATAGACCCCCTCTCACTCGTGTTCAGCTTTTTTTCCCCTCACCCCTAACTCCTGCATCGTCTTCATCACTACCCTGCTGTTGCTTCCACAAAGTCTTGTTCCACAGCCTGTGCCATAGGCTTCTGCAATTACTCCACCACTAAACCTTTAAACCCAGCTGCAGCCCCAGCTTCAAACTGAATTTAATTCTTTGATTCTTCAGAAGTTGTTATCCCCCATGTTCTTGTCTTGTTATGCAAGTGGCTTTCTGAGTTTTTACAAGGAGCATGTGGCACTTTTATGTTGTTATGTGTGATAGTGAATGTATTTAAAGCACTCATGCACACACTAACACCAGTCCAGCCTCAATGTGGTAATGAGACTAATGCAGTGTAAGTGGATTGGCTTTGAAGAGCCTGGATTCGCCTTAAGATGTCTGAGCAGGCTGGAGTTAAAACTGCTGGTGTTGGGGTCATGCTCCTAACCTTATCCTTCTAACCATACAGGTAAAAGGTTTTTTTTTTTCATACCTATGTTTTGGACTAAATAGAATGATGCCAAATGTCCTGTCCAGCAATATGCAACCTGCATACGGTACGGTTTTTTTTGTGTACATGATGAAACCATTAGACAGATGTCTTCTTAAAGGATCTTACCACACAATTCCCCACTTTCTTAACCCCAGTGCCCTCTGTGCCAAACACACTTAGCTCCCCCCTTTCCACACTTCCTTTATCCACCTGCCTGATGTTTAGCTAATCCCCACCCCTCTTCCTTCTCCACTCTATCTTTTAATGCTTTTACTCAAGTATTGGCCACTAATGCTCACATTAGACACGTGAAACCCCTTCCCCACACTGCTGTGTCTGTATGTGTCTCAACTTTTGTCTATAGGTAGATCAGACAACCAATTTCCACTCAGTCCGACCTACCAGCATTCTGCTGTTGTATCCTGGTGCAGAACATATTTACATTTCTCTGCAAAAACTCTTTTTGCATTTATTAATACACATTATCTACTTGTTGTATTCATATTTTTGTATTTTAACATGATAGGGCTGCAAGGGAACATTACATTTATTGCTAATTAAATCTGTCAGCTACATTTGCAGTTAAGTGATTGCTAGTCTGTCATTAAGATAACATAAAAATCCACCTACTGCACTCTCTGTATTAGTCATTTATTCTTTCTTATTGCAACTAAATCTGTTTACTGCTTTGAGCACAGAATGTATGTATGTGTAAGTGGATTTGTGTGCTGTAATGTGGACAGACAACACATTCCCCTTTCTGCTGTTGAGCTGCTGTGTATGTGCTGGAACGTGGGAGCAATTCCCCTCCACCCTCATTGCTGCCTCTCCCTACCTCTACACACACCACCACCCACCACCTCTCCAGCTCCCAGAGTGCCAGTCACACAGCCCCGTCTCTGCACCATCTGCATATCAGCTCAAGCCTCGGCCAAAGCATTAAATTAAATCCCTGTTTGGGTTGATTAACAAATGGCTGGTGAGCTCACATAGTTATGGAGTTATTTATTTAATCGTCATCAAGGCTTTTCCTGCTTTTTGTCTGCCTGGTTCTCAACTCAAATGTGTTAAACCAGCAGAGCAGTGGTGTGCTGATGTCCTGGAGGAGAGTGTGTGAGACAGAAGAACAAGGAGAGACTGTAAAGTTTGTGCAAGTTTATTGTCTCATTCTCTCTTTTGCTGGCTGAAGTTCAGCCTACCTATTTGTACCTGTCCTATCTATCCTCTCCGCATTCCTCTCTCCACTTTCCACTCTCTGTCCTGAAATGAGTAGTTAATCAGTCTGCTAATTAAGTGACAGTTAGCAAGCGCATTGTTGTAATTGTCCAATCAGAAAGCTTGGAACGGACACACTCACAGCTGATTCATTTCTGCCTCTTACTGGTAAATCCACAAGCTGCAAATGAAGGATGCGCCAACATGATTTACTTCTCCTAGAATAATGACTTTTGAAAAAGTCTTGTCTGATTCTAGTCTTGTTGATTAGTTTCTGCGTCAAAAAGAAGAAGCTGGAAAACAGGTCTTCACAGGTAGAGACCTGGTGATTGAAATATTTATAAATGTATATAGTTTCATAAAATAAAACACAATTGCAAAGCATGAGCTAGTTAAGACTTCAAACTAAATGGAGGAAAGTGCTCATTCAATGCACTTTCATACACTTCAAGATGTTTTATCTCAATCTTTCTAAACATCCTCTGTCCCTCAGATCCTTCAGATCACCCACGTTCTCCCATTTTACTGATATCTTGTTGTTCTAACAAGAAACAAGAGACTCCTGTTGTCTTAAGCACTGTATAGTGTAGTATTTACTAATTGGCCTTAAGGGAAAAGAAAAGTTGTGCAGAAAACTAAATGAAACTGAAATGAGGAGTCCGAGAGAGATGGTGTGGGAAGGAGACCGGCTGTTCTGTTTTCTCCAGCAGTCCAAACTAGAGACATGTGGCTCCCCAGACAAGCTGTCCAGAGTGGGAGAGCTCGCTGGACTCATTACAGGCAGGGCCAAGACGGGATAGCTTGACAGAACACCATTGGATCATACAGAGAATTGGAACAGTGGAAACAGAATTGTTTTAGACTGTGTATTTGCGTGCGCGTGTGCCTGTGTTTGTTTGGAACAGCGTGTGTGGACAACTGTCCATCTCCTCTCTCTCCGTCTGTGCCACCCCTGGCTGCCCCCTCCCCCGCCCCCCCAGTGGACATGCACATACTCACACACACATGCTGTCTAGGTCTGGCCAGAAGGATCGCTTAAATGTTTTCAGTTGTACTGGACAGCTGAGGGATGAAGTGGCCAACCACAGGCTTCCATTGGTTGGACACCTCATCTAGAAACTGACTCATAGAAATGACTGGACTTGGACCAGCAAGCCAGTCATCACTGCCAGTTTATAATAGTTTTATCAGTTTAACTTTCTCTTTATCTTCATTCATGTTGACAGTCAATCCATCTCTTCTTCCAATCTAGTTTGAAATTAACCTGAATCTTTTTTTTCTAGATGATCAGTTTTTTTCCACAGCACAGTTTGAGTTCACAGCAGCAAGTGGATAAACCTTTGAACTTTAATCTCACGCAGATTAATACACAGTATGTTTGCTTCATAAGCGTCAAAGGTTTCTATGTCGTATTGTATCTAGTAATGGAATTAAAATGTAAGCAAAATCCCACAAAGCTAAATTGATGACAGTAAACCAGATTGGCTGTTATCTCAGTCTGTTGTTTGGTCATGATCAGGATAATATGCAGTCTCCTTCCCCCCATCCCATTTTATTGCTTTGCTTTATAACATTTTTTTCTTTTTCTCTTCCTTATGCGTAATTCCACTCCTCCCATTCAGCCCCATCTCTTCAGCCCTCTGTTTATCAGTAGCGAGTGATCCAAAGAATATGCTTTGTTTCTGAAAGAACGGGAGAAGGAAAAGGGAAAGTGAGTGGGTGGATTTGTGAAAAAGAGAAAAATAGAGACTGAGAGAAGAGGTGTGATTTGGTAGTCCTGATGACGCACTGGCACCCACAAGCATTTTTCTGTCTGTGTCTTTCTCTGGCCCAATGTGGTGGTTAAGATCAGTTGCAACCACTCTGCCACACACACCTCCACCAGCACCCAGAGGTACCGGCAGGGCCCACAGTCGCATGGTTCCTTCAGCGGAGCAGGTGTTTTTCTGCAATGTGTTAACGAGCACGGCCTGCTGTCATTTCCGCTTTAAATGGATGTCACAAATAGAACACGCACACATATACTCTCTGCCTATTCTCCTCTCCCAGCGAATTAGCCGAAACAAGGTGATCAGAGCAGTTACTGGGCTTCATGTGTGTGTCAGTTATGAGCATGCACGCATGATGAGTATTTTAGTTTTTACAAGATGTGTAAAAGTGTGTGTTTATGTGAGTGGACGGCTGGTTAATTAGAAGAGGTTGAGAAGTAGGGAACATTTGAATCCTGTTCTGGTTTTCATTTCTGTTGAAATGAGAAAGTGAAATGTTTACACAGCTCCCGGCTTCGGAAAGTGTTGTCGATTGTCATTTTCTTACATCATGTCCCAGTGTTTCTTCAGCCATGCACTCTTTGTTTGTGTTTGTGTATGTGCAAAGAGATTCATCTCTGTATTTGTACTTATTGTACTTGTCCAACTATGTGTGAATCTGCACTCGTGTGCACTTTAATCCATGTGTGTATCCATGCTGTTTCCAGTAAGTGTTATCCTCCTCTGTGGTGTGGAAATGTTTGTCACTCATGTAATCCTACAGCAGGTCATCTGATAAAGCTGTGGTACCACCTTAGTGCCAGTCTGTACCAGCCAGTTGGGTAATATTCTGCCACCAGCTGCTCACCAGATGTTATTTGTTGCTGTAGTCTAAGAAGCATTATTCTCTCTATGTGTAATCTTACTGCATCTCATCTCACCTCATCTCATGCCTTGTCTCTTCTCGCCTTGCTCTCGACCAGTGTTTTTTGTAAATCTGTGTGTGCGTTTTGCTTGTGTGTACTTGGTAGAGGGGTCATCACCTCGGCACCTGCCCATGAATCAGCCAGATGATGTTTCTGGCATGGATAGTTTGAGTGTTGTGCTGGTAAACATGTTTTTGCCATTTTTTACATGATAATCCGATCTGAATCTGGCAAGCGTTGTGGGAGCCATAGAGATACTGTGTGTAGATGTGTGTTGGTGTAAACACCGTAGTGGGTGTATATGTGTGTGTAATATCTTTTGGACAGATGAGAGTTGAGCAGAACAGCTTTTAACTGTCTAGGGAATAAAATCTGTATTTGGCGTTAATGCTAATTCACGTATAATATCATGGCAAACATTATGACCCTTTTGCTTTCAGCATGATCATCACTTTTTTCTTATAATCTGAATTCAGTTGTGTTTTTTTTTATTAAACACATTTCACTGACTGTTCTGTTGTTGGTTTTATTTTTCTCTTCAGGTGAATACATAAAGAACTGGCGACCACGTTACTTCCTGCTGAAGACAGACGGCTCTTTCATCGGCTACAAAGAGAAACCTCAGGATGCAGATCTGCCCTACCCCTTAAATAACTTCTCTGTAGCAAGTACGTTATCTACCATTAAAGGTGTGATTGATCAGTTTTTGGCCAAAAGTATAAGGATGCAGTTTTAGAAAACTTAGCACATTTTATTTTTTAACATCGAGTCCTCCTACATTAAGAGCTTTTCATCACTGTAGATCCCTTCTTCATAAAGTCTGCGTCTTAAAGCTACAGAACGCTACAGTGGTTGATAATGTCACTGTCAAAATGCCAACCTCTTATGTTATCTGTGGGACGAGGTACTGGTCTAAGGGTGTCAAATCAGATAATGGCCAATGTCTAATACTTTCAAAGTGCTGAGTTGCTGTATAACCCCCCCCACCCCCCAACCCCAGTTTATTAATCAACTCCCTTGTATATATGTTAAAAAACACTCCTGACATGTTGCTCTAAATCTTTGCTTTGTTTATACACAAAACATGAAGCTTTAGTGGAAACATTATACTCTGCTGCTATAGTGATTTCCTGTAATAGCAGTCAGTTCTGCACCCTTTCTCTGCATATTGTACCCATGTACCTGGCATTCTGTACTGACAGATTAGGTCATAATTTACAGCGATAATGATTCTGTGACACTTGCTGTAATTAACCCCTGTAGGGAACATTTCAGTTCTAGGAAGAATCTCTGCAGGTGGTGGTAGGAAATTGGCTTCTTGCATCAGGGCAATAACAGTTGAAGGACATATAATAACCTGTATTTTGTACGAGATGTGGTCTCACCTTACAGAACCGCAGCAGTTGTAGTCATCGCTTGTCAGTCATCTGTCTGTTCTTTACAGAATTCACAGGGATCTAATTAACCATTTAACAATATATCATCTGACTGCACCTGGTTAACAAGCTCCACAACATTTCTGACACATGTAATTAGCCAACTAATGAGTTAACAAGATTAATTTTGATATTTTTCAGTCTCATTACCATCATCGCCTCTTGGTAAATAGTACCTGTACAACTTTGTTGAGGATTTCAGGATGTTATAAGTAGAACTGTATCCTATAATCCAACTCACAGTACCTAAAAGATGTTTTGTGTTCTTAAGTATAACGTCACCTTTTCTTTTTTAATATATAAAATACATTAGTGTTTGCATGCTACAAAATCCTTTTTCTGTGGCTTGAAGTGCTGTTTATCCTTCAAGATTGCTGGGTGTAATTACCCAGTTCTAAAAATATTGGTTGTAAGATTTTTTTTTAAAGGGTGATTGCACTGCAGACAGTAATCAAAAAGTCTTCTAAGCAGACAAGAAAATGTATGTTTAAGTTGAAATGGGATCAGGGCGCAGTAATTTTTATGGCCTCGTTTTGAAAAATGATAGCAGATTATTTAGTAATTTGAACAATGGTAAAAACAGATTTAGCGTATATACAGCATCTGCCTTTTAATACATAAATGGATACATGTTATGTAGTTGTTTACCATACATCCATACATCACTGGCTACTTACTATAATCCGATACAGTGGATTCTAAGCTGCTGTTTCCTCTCTTGGCAAAAGGCCTGATGCAGATGCCACTGTAAAACTACACAAGTCATTCACAGTGTAATCCTAAACTGGACTCTAGATTTAGATGCAATTTATGGTTAATCATCAATTGATTTTGTGAGTTAAATCAAGAGCAGTGCAATGTGGACTTCTGAAAAAACATGAACAGAATAGTAGCTTAGAATTGGTATAATGTGAGGGCCAAAACACAAAATATGATGAATGGTAGAAAGCAGGC
Source organism: Parambassis ranga (assembly GCF_900634625.1). Classification (NCBI taxonomy): domain Eukaryota; kingdom Metazoa; phylum Chordata; class Actinopteri; family Ambassidae; genus Parambassis; species Parambassis ranga. The sequence goes on from NC_041035.1 coordinate 11,066,832, forward strand.
TGACATCATCACAGAAAATGATAAAAAATGGTATCTAAGGATGGAGGAGGAGTGAACAAGGTAGGACTCCTGAAGGGAGGACAAGTATGGAGGAATGAACGATGGGAGCTGATCAGAGGGGGCAGAGGGAGAGAAAACTTGAGGCATGGGGAGGAGAGAGGAAGAGGAGAAGAGAGTGCAGAGGCAGAGATGATTAGAGTGAAGAGCAACGGATGAGAGATTGAGAGAGGAATGGTGGGATTAGAGGTATGGTGGAAAGGAGGGGAGTATGATGGAGGAGAGGAGGATCGTCAGTGCTGAACAGACAGGGAGGAGGAGACGAAGACAGGGCTGGAGAATGAGGGGAGAGGAGAAGAGTTTGAGGAGGACAAGCCAGGCCATACATCCGGCCCCGGCTGCTTGGCACAGCACTGGCACTGCCACATCTGTTGCCCAAAGCTGGGAGGCCAGGTGGTGTGTGTGTGTGAATGCGTGTGCATGCGTGTGTTTGTTTATTTGTGTGTGCCTGTCTGTGTGTTTATGTGTGTGTGAACAACAGAAGTGGTCAGATGGAACAGAGATGGTACAGGCCTGTTCCCTGCAGAGGGACTCATACATACAAGCCTGTCGCTCACACACACACACACGCACTAAACTGCTACACAGATTTCACAATTGCCTGCTGTGGCAACAACCCAATTTCAGCTAACATTCAAACTTTTACACGTGTGTCTCTGTCTGTGGGTTTGTCCATGTGTGTGGCATCAACCATAGCATGACCTTGTTTTCTGGCAGCACAGCAGGCCATGTTCATGAGTCAGGTACTAACACTCTTTGTGTGTGTGTCACACAAAGAGTGTGCGAGTTTACATTGAAGCGCTGCTGTGTGTATGACCTGATTGGTGTTGTCATTAACCTTCCTGTCTAAATTTAGGTTGAGCCATGACGTGCTGTGCTGTGCCACACTTAAATGGAAAGTAACTGGAGAAAGAGGTAGCTGAGGACAGAAGGTGAGGAGGACAGAGGAGAGAATGACAGGAGACAAAGGAGGGGAGGAGAAATGGAGGGTGATATATGCAGAACAAGTGTGGGAGATGAAAAGACAGGAGGGATCATTATGCTGCTTTACATCGGTTCTTGTCCCCAATAACCACAGAGACTGCTGAGGGACAATGAAGATGCATTCTTTCCCCACTGTGAGCTTGCAGCCCCATCTGGCTCTCAGTGTGTACGTTTCTGCTGCTTCTGTGTACTGTATCATACATTTGAGTAATAATGGCCTACTGTATTGCCTATTTTCATAGAAATGTCTAAATGTGTCTTTTGGGATAGTCACCAGATGCATATGCAGAGAACAAATAGTATCTCTTGGCACTGGAAAGCACCTTTATTTGAGTCAGTAGTATCTGAAGTAACTATTCTAGTGTAAGTTTTAAACTAATCAATACAAACTAAGTGTTTTGTTTTTTAATGATAAGGGCAAGATATAAAATGGTTTGGTAAAGTTTGTAAATTAATTCTCATATTAGTATAGGGATCCTACATTACAGTATATCCATTTAATCTGTTTTCACAAAAGACATTTTCATTTAAACCATAATGACTTTCAGCCCATATTTGGTGTTTGACCCACACAAGCTAAGTCCAACTGGAATTCTGACTGGAAGTCTGAACAATTTCAAAATAGATGGACGACAGTCGGGCACCTGTTAAAATGAAGTATTCAGATGGCACATATTGACCACATCTCCTGGATAGGCTGATATCAGCAGTGTCTTCTGTCTCTATTTTATGCTGTTGAATACAGAACCACTGCTGTAATTGCACTGGCTCTCTGACTGCCTTGTTTCAGAATGTCAGCTGATGAAGACAGAGAGGCCAAAGCCAAACACTTTCATCATACGCTGCCTCCAGTGGACCACTGTCATTGAGAGGACCTTCCACGTGGACTCGCCTGATGAGAGGTCAGACTGTTGATTCATACTACAGTCTGGGTTTGGTTAGCTGCTTACATTATGTTAGACTGTATCTGACTAGTCTCTGCGGCAGCAAAGAAGAAAAATGATTTACACTCAAACAGGTCTTTCAAATCAGTAGTTCCAACTTCTACACTAAATGTATATCAGCAGAATTAAAGATGGACAATTTCTGGCCAAGTAAAGGACAGAAAAAGTTAATTGTTGAAAGTATCATCAAGGGCAGAGATATGTATGAATATCTTCGTACTGTAGAGAGTTAGTGTTTTGGTGGTGTGAGAGAGTAAGGGAGAGGGTGAGGGAGACAGAGTGGAAGGGAGACCTTTCAAGTAGCGTTGGCATAAATTCTCCAGCTGCTCAGTTCCTTTCTGAGGAGCTGAGGTGTTTATCTCCAGAAAATGAACAGCTTTGCCCAGAAGACCACAGATGCTTCTGTGCATCCTTTGAGTTTGTGTATATGTGTGTCTATGTGTGTGTGTGTGTGTGTGTGTGTGTGTGTGTGTATGTGTACGTTGCAGCTGTCTGTCCAACTTTGACTGTTATATGCTGCTTTTGTAATAGTTTTGCCGCTAGATAATCAAACAAATATTTCCTAATTAGTTCATAAAGTCGAGTTTACACAGAAAACTATAAAGTGGACGCCACCAGGCTCCAGATGTGAGTATGCTTTCTGTAGAAGCATATGTGTAAATTTGCAGGATTTGTGTGAAAAAAATTATTGAAGTTTAGGTGAGTTGGAAAGATGTGTGTGCCACAACTGGCTTTCTGTGCCTGTGTGTATGTGTATGTGTGTGTGTGTTACTGTATCTGCTGTACTGTACCAGTGCTGGCAGGGCTCCAGCTACCACAGCCCCAGCCGTGAGGAGAGAGGGTGGCACTTGCTGGCATGGCGCCCGACTGTAGGCAGGCCCATTATCTCTCATTAGCAAAAAAAAACTCATTATACAAAAAACACTCTAACCGAGAAAGAGCATTTATCTGCTGCCTGACCTTGAGAGAGTTCCCGTTGCTTTTCACGTTGCACACACACATGCACCCACATACACACACATCCAATTTGAGGGCTTCACTGTTGTAGATGGAATATAACTTGAGTTTGCCCTTGTTTTAGAGTGTGTAGGGTATGCTCAGAAGTCTTTGCAGAAGAAAGAGATTCACATCTTAAAAACACGGTTCAGATGAATGTTCCTCCAGATCCCTCAAGGAAACATATGGGCATGTAACTCAAAACAAAACTAAGGAGGTGATCATTTATGAGTCAAACAGGTTTCATTATTATAATCTCCCTACAGCTCCTTACAGATTTGCTTTCTATCCTGTCCTAAGGATTTCTAAATATTTGAATATCATCCTTGCTTCACCTCATTCTGGGCTCTGTGATGTTTTGTGTTAACATGTAACCCCTGCGTGTGGCATAGGATTAACACTTTGAGTGAAGATCAGTGGGGAAAAATGTAAGGGAGGATTCTTTTCACAATTTGTTCGAAATCTCTCTTCTCTTCTGTTCTCTGCTCTTCACATTATTATATTAATCATACTTAAACTCTGTGAATGTGTCTCCTCATTCTAATGCATGTCTGGCCCTCCACCACAGATAATGATCACACACATGCACGCAATCAAACTCTCACTCTTTCTCTCAACAGATGTTGAACAACACTGCTAATGGAAAGTCAGTGGGGAGGAACAATGTTAGCAAACAACAATGCATTGTTCACACTAATGCATTGGTGTGTGTGTTTGTGCACAGCCACTCACCCTCACATACACAAGCGCACACTGGCAGGCATTAGTTCTGCTCTATGATCATTGCTCATTTGGTTGAATCTCTAGTTGAATATGTTTCCTCTCTGTTGAACAAATGGGTGTTTATGTTAATTGAAAACACTTGATGCCTTTAAAAAACCTAGGTTAAATCCTGGTTATATAAATGCATTATCCATATTGTTTGAGAGTATAACCAGTGTGTTACACCTGTGTAATGTTGCATGAGCTGGTGTACAGGTTATGCTGTTGAGCTCTGGGCCACAAGTAATATCTTGTTTGTGCTTCTACTGTTTACTGTAATGTTACTTAATCTACAAGTAACACTAGCTTTCTTTAACTTGGTGTGTCCTCTCATTTCAGAGATGAGTGGACAGAGGCCATTCAGATGGTGGCTGACAAGCTACAGAGACAAGAGGAGGAAAGGATTCAGTGCAGCCCCACCTCCAACATTGACAACATGGTCGAGGAAGAGATGGACATCTCGACTACACATCACAAACGCAAGGTAATGCACAAAGAGCTGTATATGAGCACCATACATCTCTCATGATTTCACCCAAAGTGCTTTTGCATCCATGGGGAAATATGGGTGAAGGTGAAGTAGGCATAATTGACTCACTTCTGAGGCCAGCCTCAGGTCAGTTATAGACTTGAGCCTACTGAGACATATATTGTACATGATATACAGCTCTGACATCGTTGGATATCACTTCCAATTACTGTAATGCTGTATATCTACCATATAATTTGAGGCATATATGACACTTGTCTTCTGTATCACCAGACAATGAGTGACTTCGACTACCTGAAGCTCCTGGGGAAGGGAACATTTGGTAAAGTGATTCTTGTCCGGGAAAAGGCCAGCGGAAAATACTATGCCATGAAAATCCTTAAAAAAGAAGTCATTATAGCTAAGGTTAGTCTGGCATCTGTTATCGATCTTTCTTAGGGCTGTTGATCCTTCCAACATGTTATTTAGAGGGCAGTTTTTAGCTATCCATCTAGCCACAGCATTACATTCCTTCTCCTTTTAAAGTTTTTGTATTTTATCCCATGGGGCAGCATTTTGGTGCAGTGGTTAGCACTGTTGCCCCTCAGCAAAAACAATGTTACTTCGTACCTGCTGGCCGCCTGGGGCCTTTCTTTTTGGAGTTTACACAGTCTCCCTGTTCCTGCGTGGGTTTTCTGTGGGCACTCCAACTTCCTGCCACAGTCCAAAGACATGAACGTGTGGCTAATTGGGGATACTAAATTGGCAGTAGATGTGAGTGTGAGTGTGACTGGTTGTTTGTTCATCACCGTGTGGCCCTGCAACACATTCCTGGCCTGTCCAGGATGTACCCCAACTCTTGCCCATTGACAGCTGCCAGTCCCTCTGCGAGCCTGTGTAGGTTAAGAAGATGGATAGATGGATCACACTACAGAGATTTCTTTTTAAACAGACCTAAAGTCTTATTCTTTAGTTTTTTAATTTTTTTATAAATAAATTATAGTATACATTTGAAAATTTTGTGTACATTGTCAGAAGTGAGTATCTGATGTTTTAAACACCTTGAATGTATATTATTGCTTCATATCTGTGCAGGATGAAGTAGCTCACACGCTCACGGAGAGCAGAGTACTGAAAAACACCAGACACCCGTTTCTTACTGTAAGTACCTCACATCCACAAAACACAACTGTTTAAAGTCATACATATGGAATATGTCATATGTAAGAGAATGAATCACCTGCACACACATGCAGCATATTGATCCTACGTACTTGAGTCTCTTGAGGCTAATTATGAGTAAGACACCAAATTGTTGTACTTAAATGGCCGCATCTGTTAGCTTTGATGTTCACATACACACATTAGCTGCTGTTTATTTCTATCGCACTCCCTCGTAACATGCACGCACACACACACACACACACACCGTCAAGAGAGTAATTACAGTTCACATCTGAGTTTACCCCTGTCACACCTGCAGCCACAAAGAGACTTCGACCAACTGTTCTTTTGTTTAGCAGCTTACTCCCTCAGAAGAAAACACAGACACACACACTTATTTCACAAAGACACACTCACATATGCACTTGCTTTGAATAAGCAAATACAGGCATAAACAGTTTGAAGCGCAGAATGATCACGTTTTGTTGCTCCTGCTGGTCTACCTGAAATGGGAGCAGACATCCCGCTGTGTATGAAATCGTTCTCTCACACACACTGTTCACTGTACAGGGAGTGTGTGTATATATAGAGGAGGAAAGTACATAATTATTCCAAAAAAAAAAAATGATATTTGTGGCTGTCCAGTTTATCCCCCATGTGACACTGTTATGTCTGTGAAGTTACAGAAAAAAAATACAAGGCTTTTGTTGCAATGAGTGCATGGGGATAGTCAGAAAGTTTAGTAATAATCAATCTGTCCACTGTGGTTTAACATGGGTTTACTGTTACTTTTGGATTTAACTTAAAAAAGGGACAGACACAGGAACCACAGAGCTGTACACTGGGTAATTCAGTTATATAAACTGCGCATGTGTGGCTTTTGTTTCAGTCACTGAAGTATTCATTCCAGACTAAAGACCGCCTCTGTTTCGTCATGGAGTATGTGAATGGAGGAGAGGTAAGACACACACACACACACACACCACCACCACACACACATTCCTATGAAATATGTGGTTACCCATCTTTGAGATTGCTTCAGACAGCCAGTTAAACCACAACTCCCCTACACCAACTGACAGACATTAGAAACTCCACTGCTGTTCACTGTCTCACTGCTGTGTTAAAAGTCAGATAGCAGAAAGTGTCTATGGCTACGTGTTACGGTACATTCTTATATTCATTTTATGAATAAGTATTATGCAGCACATTGATAAAACTGAATTTTTGAAATGTTTTGTAGGCAACAAATTTAATAGGAGCATCAGCGATGAGTGTTTCAAATTATAATCAGTTTTCAGATGCCAGTGTTAAGTCAAACAAGCAAATGCTTATTTCAGATTGTCTGATGAACAGAATTGTTTCAGAGGCAATATGTTGCATATGAAGCTGTATGGATGCTGCAAAGGAATGTTTAAATGCTCAAGAAGTGTCAAAAGTTTGACTGTTGGATTGCTTTCAAATGCTTAATTTGCCAACCAACTGGCCTCTCACTTGCCTCCTCGTCTCGCTATTCTGTTCCATCCATCTCCTGCTACCGTCTATTTATGAACACACCTATGGGGCAGATACAGCCAGAATGACAGTCGGAGACGAAATGAGTTTGGATTCCCCCACTTTTCTATTTCTCAGATTTTTAATCGGTCCGTTTTTGCAATCTTGGTTCATTCCCTTAGTGTAACTGTCACCTGCTCCCCTCCCAGTTTGTTAGGCAGTTCAGCCAGCGCCAGGCCTGAGCAAACACACACGCACACTTAGACAAATACACACAGCAAATTTTTACCTCAACGGACGAATTGCAACCACACATTCCACACAAACACACACACACAACCCCATTACAGACCTGCCATAGCCACAGCTGCCAGTACACTGATGAAGGCCCACCTGTCGTGTACCCCCTCTCACCGCACCCACACTAACACACACACACACACACACACTATTTGAGCAAGGTGGTCTATGAGCATCACTCCAGTGGCCATATGAAAACCTCCCTGAACAATTAATAGGGAGATGTGTGCCCCTTGGCCTCATGGGTAATTTGTACGACTTGACTGGTGCAGCGCAGCAGGCTGGTGTCATTTTGGTGCCACATGTGTAGCCGTGTGACAGTGACAACTTGACAACTGACAGCGAGGGAGAATGCTGGAGCGAGAGGAAGGGAATGTGAGGTGAGCGATTAAAAAGCAAAACGAAGGAGAGAAATGGGAGGTCAGGCCACCTGGGAGAAAACAAGTTGTGTACTCTTTAAAGTATGACAATGAGATTCCTGCCAAAAAGCAGAGGGGTGGATGTGAGAATGGAATAAATGAAGACGGAGGCTCAGGGGGCAAGGCCAGTTAGGCCACTAATGAGTGCTGCACTGGAGGCAGTTGGGGCGGGGGGGCAGTGTTGGCTGCAGCGGCAGCGGCGCTCGGCCTGTCTTTAACTAGACTGGTGTATTGATTAAACCCTTGATTTGGCCCCCATCGCTGAGCTCCATGCCAGTGCCGTGCCAACCTAGCCCAGAGGGTAACGCAGTAGAGGTGTGTGTGTGTGTGTGTGTATGCGAGGGGGGGTGGCTGCTGCTAGATGAGGCGCCAGCTGCCTAGCGCCTCCACATGCCCTCCTCCGAGACGTCCCCCCCTACTCCACATGCACCCCTCACGCACACACAGCCCCCCGCTCGCCCTCCCCTCCGCTATCTATCATCTCAATATGGTGCGGGCAGCCAGTTTGTGTTGTGCTAATTTCCTCCAATAAATCAGTAATTATTGCTGTGCCGTCCCTGCTGTCTCTCCCCACTCTCTCTCACTCTGTATCTCCCCCGCCCTCTCTCTCCCTCTCTTCCTCACTCGTACTCCCTCCTTTTCCCGCAGCTGTTTTTCCATTTGTCCAGAGAGCGGGTGTTCTCAGAGGAGCGCACGCGCTTCTACGGCGCTGAGATTGTCTCCGCTCTCGACTACCTGCATTCCGCCAAGATTGTGTACCGGGACCTCAAGGTAAACAGAAGCAGAGAGGGAAGGCAGGCTGGGGGGCATGGATGAGAGCGATCAGATATCTGAGGGAAAACTTCTTTTGTTTTCTTGCCCCCCCACCTCTTCTGTTTCCTTAGTTTTTGTTTTTTTTTATCTAGGATGAGACAAGTGGCTCAGGATGAGTAGTAATTAAAGAGAGGGACAGGGAGAAGCTCACACAGACATAAAGCAGCAGAACATTGCAGGAGGTGGGGGGGGGGGGTACTGATGCCACAGAGGTAGAGAGGTAGATGGCTCTGTCTGAGTGCCTGCCTGGCAGCCTTGGCCCCAGCCCTGCTTCACAGCAGCCAAGAAAACAGAAAGGAGAAAACGCAGACAGAGTGAGAAAAACACTTCAGCCATTAAAATTAAAAGGTTGAGTGGCTCCACTACATGCCTGAAGTTTATTTTCCTCCTCTGTGTGGGGTTTGTGTATCCTGAGTGTGTGCACTGCCACTGTGAGGGGTAATACGATGGGTTTTCTTATCTGTCTGCCTCTGCTCTCCCCTTCAGAATGCTAAAACTTCATAGTGTACAAAACACTTTTGTCAGTTATGTATTGTATTGATTTCTGTCATGAAGAATAAGAGTATTTTCTCCCCCCTTCCAGTTAGAAAACCTGATGCTGGATAAAGATGGCCATATCAAGATCACTGATTTTGGGCTCTGCAAGGAGGGCATCACAGATACTGCTACCATGAAGACCTTCTGTGGCACGCCAGAGTACCTCGCCCCAGAGGTAATCACTCCTTCATGTTTAACATAATCAATGACAAAAACCTTCATCTGAACCTGACCCTCAAACATTAACACAGTAAAAAAACAGTAGTGACTGAAGTAAAAGACACAAACGAGTAACCACAGTAACAGTAACACAAAGCCACAAACTGATCAATCACCCCTCATAAGAAGAGATGATATCAATCTTTGTGTTTTGACAAATAACAGATCTCAGTGTCTGTATGCTGCATTCTGTAAACTGAGCAGATTGACTGAGGCCTCGTACATAAAAGCATCTGTGGCATCCACAGGCGGCCTATCCATTAGGCAGCATTTTTGCACCGCTCAGGGTTCCACCAGGATGGCCCCTGTGAACTGTGGGACTCATGTTGCCCACTGCACAGTGCCAGTTTATGTAACAACGGCCCGGACTGATTAGCTTAACTACCAGGATTATTACTAATCTTTGATAAATGGGTGTACACTGAGTAGTTACTTGAACAACTTGCATCACTCACACACTAAAAGTGACCATTAAGTGACTTTTTCACAGTCCCTTTACCTGTAATACACTGTGTTTTCGAAGTATGTTTAATGTACGTATATATATTTGCATTTGTGGATTTCACAGGCAAACATTTCCATAGCATCAGGGTTAACAGGAAATATGCAGTTTAGGAGTGTAAATGAGGGTGTTAAAAGGGCACAGCACAGTGCTCACTCACACACACACATCTATGGTCTTGTAATAGTTTTGCAAGCCATCCGCTGTCCAGTCATCAGCGCTGCCTCACTCGAAGGCCAGCAGATCAACTGGCGAGAGGGTGGCAGGACTGTGGGTGGTGGAGACAGAGTGATGGAGATGTGGAGATGAAGGCAGGAGGGGAGAGGCAGAGTGTATATCCCACTCAAAAAAGTATGGAGGACAATTTGGCGCAGCATTTTGTGCTTTTTTTTTTAGAGTCCCTTCCTTTGCGTGCCAAAAGCTGATTGGAGGCTGTTGGTTATTTTTCACAGGATGTGCGTCTGTGTGCATTTGTGTGTGTGTGTGTGTGTGTGCGTGCATGCATGTGTGCTGTATGTGTGTGTGATTGCAGTAGAAAGTGCGGGCTAGAGCGAGGCAGATGGCGGCAGATGGGCGAGGTTGGAGGAAGGTGCTCGGAAAAAACCTGGAAATCTACACCACCGCCGCCGCCACTCGCCCGCCCGCACGCTCTGCTCGCCCGCCCGCGTGTAAAAATAACACAGTTTGCTCGGAGCCAAGTTACAGAGATGCAAAGTAGCCGGGATTAAAAAGAGAAAGGGGGGTATGAGGGGGGGTTGAAGATAGAGGAAGATAAGAAGGGAGAGAAAATATTTCAGGGTTACAGGAGTGAAATTCAGACAGTTCCTGTGTTTGCCGTCAGTGAAAAGGGCAGATGAGAAGTGAATAAGGAGCGCTTGTGTCTGATGTGTGCCTGAAGGAACACACACACACAGACACATACACTGATACCTCAGCAACACAAAGAGGAGAATAATTTCTCAGCTGAACTTGTAAAGCATTGGATTGAAGTGTTATTTGTTTTAAGGATAGCTGAAAAGATTAATGTGGGATTAATGAACAACAAGCAGTGTAAGGGTCCTGTAGAGGGATGGAACAAGATCAGAGAAAACACATGGAGACTGTTTTTCTCTGTTTGACTGTGAATGTTTAGTGTTGAAGGGGATTGATTTGGGCTTTTTTCTATATGATATGTGTTTTTATATTGTTTGTATGCTCTATATGATGAGCACTGTAACCATCATTTCATGGTATATTAGCACATGTTTTGGGGGACAGAGGGGTTTCTGTTTCACACCAACAATATGGGATTGTATGCTCATAGGATATGAGGTGTGTGTGTTTGTGTTCCCTGCTGGCTTTCTGGGCTGGTACAGCCACAGGCTGTGTGTGCCTGGCCCATCCCGTCCATTCCTGTCCTGGCTGCCAAAGCCCTCGTCCTGCGAACAGCAGCTAGCTGCCACATGGCTGCTCCTACAGGGACAGGACAAGACCTTATCCCATACTGCTGCTTTTAATCAGATAGCCTCCTCCTCCTCCTCCTCCTCTCTCTCTCTCTCTCTTGTTACTTCTGTTTTGTCCTATTTATTTGCCCTGTCTTTTTCTAAATTATACAGCTATTACCACACAAATTGTACACACACATTCACTATGCATGCACACGTACATATGCACGCGCACACACACACACACACACTCCAATGCCTCCATGCCTAAGGCTGTGGGGCAGCATTCTGGCTCTGTGTGGATTAATCTGCTCCCTGCCTGCAACCGAGCTGCCACCACTTTCTTTGGTCCCAGGACACACACACTCACACGCACACACGTTCTGTAACACACTTTTACCTGCACATACATATACATGCCCAACTGGACAGCTTGATTTGTGTACATTTCTGTACCTTTTTATACAAAGATTTAACACAGCTCTGTAGATCAGCGGTGAAATGAGCCTTGTAAGCTGCTCTGAATTTCATAAAGCACACACAGTGCAAGAGTGTTTGTGTGTATGTGTGTGTGTGTCACTTCTCAAGCTGCAGGGACTGAAACAACACCAAACATCTCCTAGTTTGCCTCATTTTCAAAACTTTATGAATTTGATGAGGACGGATAAATATTCCATCTGCTGTGTGTGTCTGACAGTCTCCCAGCAGTATAAGCCAGTGTTATCCCTCCAGCCGTACCAGTCAATAGTATATCTGGAGCTGGCAGCGTGCTTCATTCCCTTAGCTCTTTCTCTGCAGCTGCCAACTGGGTGACCAGCTTAATTCTTGCGCAGACACACACATTCACACATAAAATAGCTGCAATATAACTCTCTTATTCACTTCCACGTACCGCGCACGTTGACTCGCACACACACTGAAGCTGACGCCTGCATCATTAGCAGTTTAGTGTCAAGTGTGTGAGCTCAGTCAATTAATGACCAGCTTTTCTGTGGCATTGAGCTGCTGTGGAAACTCGCACGCAGCTGTTTGGTATGTTTTCTCGCCTGGCGCATGATGATGACATTTAACATGATTTTGTGTTGGGGAACCTTATCTGAACCTGGCACTGCTGCCAAGTAAAGAGAATAAGCCTGTTTTCTGCCTACCTCTGCAGCCTTCATCACAAAGCAGAGACTTTAAATCACAGCAACCCTCTGCTGCTTTTAAGATGCAGGATTTCTCCACAACTTCAAGATAACACTGAATAGTTTTTGATTATGATATTGCTTTTATGATATGTAGAGTACTACACAGAGCAATTCCATACATGTGAATATTCATCTATAAACAAATGACAGCTTTTGATTTTATTTATAACATAATACATTTCTCTCCATACTATTAAAAGTTAAAGTATTAGTTTTCAGTTTGCACTGAAGTGTTTTCACAGTTTGTCAGTCGGCAGTTTGCATGAATAAGTCTCTGTTCTCAGCTATTTATGTATTTATGACACCTGTCCTCTCTGCATCTGCCACACAGCTCCTGCTAATGGCTGCTCGTGGTTCAGCATGCTGTATATATTTTTAAATCTTACAATGTTATGACATTGACTGCGTAATTGTATCATGTAATTTAGAATAGTCGCGGTACAAACAGATTTATCTGTGTGAGTGTGTTTGCACTTGCTTTAGTGTGTTAGTGTGTGCTCACGTCCAGCCCGACTGGTCCATTATTAACAGTGAGTGAGATGTTATTATTATTATTGGCAAGATGTACAACATATGTTGTTCTGGCTGCTCTCCAGCTCTGTCTGTCAGTCAGTCAGTCAGTCAGTCAGTCACACACACACTCGCGCACACACGTCTTAATAAGCTTATTATGTTAATGAGATCCTCAGCAGCACCTGAACTACCTCTCTTTATTCGTCTGCCTCCCTCCTCTTCCTTCTCTTCCTCTCTTCCAGAGGTGAGCAAACGGGCACACGAGAGGATGAAAGAGAGGGAGCGAGTCAGGGATGGCATGATTAGAGGAAGTCAGGATGAGACAGGATGGAGAGGACAGTGCAAGGAGAGCAATAGGAAGGCAGCCCAGACGTAAGACTTTGATACAGAAGCCTCTCCGCACAGCACATCTTTCCTTAATACACACAACACAGCCGCTGACAGGGTGGGACCTGTGCTCCCAGCCTGGATGTTGGACTGGCCCTGACTCCTGCCTTTTCTGTCCAGGGACATTCCTGTCTGTCCCTGCCAGGAGAGGCTCAGTGTGCCAGGCAGAGCTGGCAGCAGCGGGGGGAAGGGGGGTGGGGGAGCATCTGATTGCACACTGACTCCCTTACAGTAGCAGGGATCTCTGAAGACCTGCCATCCCATGATGTTTGCCTCTGTATGTGTGCATCAGGAGAGGCTACTATTTACATTCCTAGCCCTTGTTTTCTGTACAGCCACTTCTGCTCGTCTCATACTTTTCCTGTTTTATTCATCCCTCCAGCATGACAGGTGACGGCTGTCCTTTGCTCGTCTGTCTCTTTACTGAGTGCCTTGGGCAGTCAGTATTTATCTAATAAAATAAAAGCATATGTCCAATAAAACTAATGGCCCCATCTTTTCCCCCTTCTCAGGTCCTGGAGGACAATGACTACGGTCGAGCGGTGGACTGGTGGGGTTTGGGTGTAGTGACATATGAAATGATGTGCGGCCGACTGCCGTTCTACAACCAGGACCACGAGAAGCTGTTTGAGCTAATCCTCATGGAGGACATCAAGTTCCCTCGCACATTGTCAGCTGACGCCAAGTCCCTTCTGTCCGGCCTGCTCATCAAAGACCCAAACAAACGGTTTGTGGCCGAATGGTGTGTGTGTGTGTGTGTGGAAAAAGTGAGGAGCAGGAAATGTTACAAATCCTCCACAACTGATCACTCTCTAGATAACATGTTGGTTAAACTGATTCCTCTCCTCTCCTTTAGGCTTGGGGGCGGACCAGATGATGCAAAAGAAATAATGAGACACAGTTTCTTCTCTGGTGTCGACTGGCAGGATGTGTATGATAAAAAGGTATGTGCTACCCTTTTCTACTGTTTAGAAAAATCATAAGGAGGTGGCGGTAAATAAGAAGTTATGTACATAATATGGAACATAAGACATCTGGAAGTTTAATAAAGCAGCACAGTGCATTACAGAGAGGTGGGACTGTATCCTGAGAGCCTGTGTATGTGCTTCCTTGTATAACACCAGCGAGTCAGGTCCTTTGTGGTAACACCTACTGCAGGATACACAGGTGATGAGCATCTAATTTGACTCAGATTTTGCCTTCCTGGATCACTCTGTCACTTCTCTTCTCCATATTTTTTTCCTTTGCTAACAGTTCCTTTCTTTCATCTTTTCTCACCTATCCTCACCCCTTCTCCTGCCCTCCCCTATTTTTCCTTTCCCCTTGTTTCCTCTTCTGAAACTAGCTGCTCTTTCAAGCATTTCATATCTGCAGGATGCAACTTAACTGATAATAAAGAGAAGCCTCCAAACCTACAGACCTGCTCACTTTTTTGTGACATGGATAGTTTAATGCCTTTCAAACAGCAGTAGCCATTGTTAAATGCTGGTGTACAAACTAATCTGATCTGTTCACCTCTCTGCTCTAGCTCGTCCCTCCATTCAAGCCTCAGGTGACGTCAGAGACAGACACCAGATACTTTGACGAGGAGTTCACAGCTCAGACCATCACAATCACTCCGCCAGAGAAATGTCAGTGTCCTTTCTCTCACACATATGTGCACAAATATGAACAGCTGATAAATATTACGTTTTTTACTTTCATTCATAACTGTAGTTTTTTAGAAGTCTGTTAAGTCAGGCCCTCCAGGATTTCACAATGTTGCAATCACCTCTATTAACGCCAGTTCAACCATTCCCCGTGAATTCTGCACATCCTTGCAATTTTAACCAATCACGATCAATTGCAACTGCAGTTTTTTTGACAATGCTGCTGTAAAATCAGGCATTTCAGGCCGCAACAATCTCAAAACAGGCCCCAGATCCTGGAGGGACTATCAAGTGTGTCTGTATTAGCCCTCTGGCCTTGTGCAGCTCTTTTCAGATAAAGATACCACTTTCACAGTGTTCAGTGCTGAATTATGCATGAGTGGAACCGACGTGTCAGTGTGAGGTTCCACTTGTTATGTAGGTCACACATGTCAGCCAGCAGTAGATCAGTACATCAGGAACACACCACTTAATTGAACTAAAAGTAGATGTATGTATGTCAAAAAATAATGTTATTCATCATTATTTTTCTGTCCTCAGTCGATGAGGATGGGATGGATTGTCTGGACAACGAGAGACGACCGCACTTCCCACAGTTCTCGTACTCTGCCAGTGGCCGGGAATGAACTGTCCATCACAGTGACATCATCACAGCTGGTCGCTGAGGTCATCAGTGTGGGACTGACCCAGAATGACCCCGACTTGAAGGATTTTACCCTTCTCCTCCTCCTCCTCTTCATCTTCTCTTTTTTACCTCTCCAGTCTGCTTCTCTCTTTTTTTGTGAATCCTGTGTTCACAAGAATTCAAAATTACTGTCTAATCCTGCACTGCAACCCCAGGTGATCCAAACCGTGACGTGATCAGTTGCTATGTAATGACCCTTTAATGACAGGAACGTCTCCGGCGCCCTGCTGTGCTTTGAGTGTCAGTCAGGCAGTCTTTAAAGAAAAAAAAAATCGGATAAAGTTAGACAACAGCTGATGCACTTTTTTATGTGTATCTGATGGAGATACAGCGTTTGAAATCATTTCAACCCAAACTGCCATTTCCAGTTGTATCTCAGGCTTTTGCAGACAGACAGACACATTCAGGTCTGATTTAAAATCCTCAGTTGAACAACTATGAGATTGAATCAGGAAGTAGTTGTCAGTTATCAGTGAGCAGAATCTTACACACCTCATGTTGTCGAGCAGGATTTCACTCAGGTTTTGCTCAATGCAAGTCATTACCATCGTTGCTGCTATTTCAACTACAACTACCACAGGTACTTACTCCTACTATTATACTACTACTACTGCTACTACTCCTGAAATCCGGTGCTACCGTACTAGCCTAATGCTGCTGATCACTATACAGGTGCCAGCAAGACATCAAACACCTGTATTAACATCTATGCTCATAAGCTGGAACAGCTGCTATGCCCAACGTACAACTATTCCACATCAAGCCTGTAGATGAAGATTATAACAGCAGGTCTGTGTGAGTGTTTGTGCGAAAAATTTTGTGTTCAAGAATGCACTTCAAAGCACAGCAGGTCAAAAGGATGAAGCTCCTCGATTATGAGCTTTACTACATTACCCATAATGCAGTGCAAAGTGGTCAAATATACCTGTTACAGCAGAGGTGAAAATGAGAGAAAAACAACTGGTTTGAATGTTTCCCCCTCCAAAAAAAGAGAATTTTTATTTATTTTCAACTTCAATACCAGTTCCTCTGGGTTTAAATCTTTCCCAAAAGGGAAACCGAAACGGTACTTTGTTTCGATGACGGAAAGCTTTACTGTGACATATTGTTATTGTAGCTTTGGGGATCCACATGGCTGTACCTCTCTGTGTTTGTGCAGGAGGGAGAAACGGACTGAAAAGTCCTGGGTGGCAAAGAAAGAGAGTACAGGTGAAAATCTCCAAGAATGATATGACATGAAATATTTATAATGTGATAATTTATGACATATTGATTGATAGTGAGGTGACAGCCGATCCTGTTTCCGGCGAGTTTCTTACAAAGGATTTAAAAACTAAAATTGTCTGTGAGGAGGTATACATCAACAGTTATGGGTTTACAAGAATCACAGCAATGGCTATAATATATATGTTCTATTTATTGTTCTACTCATCGGTTTTATATTTAACTTTTTCTATTGTTATTACATTATTCTAGAAAAAAATATATTGTTATTTCTTAGGGCTGAGAGGAAAAAAAAATTGCACCTCAAGAAACAAAAATGGCTGAAGAATGTAGGAGGGAAAGCAGATAGCCTTCCTGCTCCATTTGTTTATTTAAATTATGTTTTTTGTGCTGTTTTGTGACCAAAATGTGACAGATGAGACCTGACAGGACACGTTAAAGACTGTCCGGGTTGTTGACTCAAATGTTCGTCACATTTAATCTGACCACAGGTGTGTGTGTGTGTGTGAGAGAGTTAGCGATGGCTGAGGCAGAGTGCAGAGAGAAAGACAAACAGGAAGTTGAGCAAAAAAAGTGCAGCGCAGAAGGCAGAATGGAAGGAAAGAAGAGGTATTAAACTGTAAGTGCTGTTGTTTACTGTAAGTATGTAGAGAAGAGAGGCAAAAGATGAGAAATGTGTGGGTGTGTTAAAGTGACAGTTCACCATAAAACTTAAATATTCATCGTATACATTCCTTTTCCAGAAATCACGACCCAGTTACTCAACAACAATTCACAGACCTTGTTTGAAGCCAATTTGTTTTTTTTTACAACTTACATAAAGACAGTCTTTATGGGTATGTAGCTCTGCAGGTTGATTTTATGGTGAACTATCCCTTTAAGTCAGTCAGTGTTCACCTGTCAGTTCTTTGGATGTTTAAATGAAAAGAGAGGGAATGAGCAGAGTCTCTCTGCGACCACTAAACCCTCCCTACTGTCTTTAACGTGCCGCTGTCATCTCTCGGGCCTGGTCTTCGTTTGCAGTCGTTGCATCATCATGTCTTCCAGTTTGACCAACAACATTTAAAATCCCCTCAATTTTCTGTCTTTAAACGCAGTTTAACAAGTCAAACAGCTCGACATCCAGCATTTCATGGGCGAAAAGAAACCACTTGGTGTGAGGTAATATTTATTTTTACAAATCTGTACTTTATAAACCATCGTATGGAAGACATCACCTCCAGTATCTGAGTACCAGGGGATGTGCTCTCATTAGGCATAAACAAATGCATTCCACTATATTTATTTGAATGTTTTTCTTATCATTATTGATGGATAACTTGAATTTATTTTCTATTTATTTTGTTGTCTTCTGTTTTGCCGTTTAGCAGTATGGGGTGTAGTCGTGTTTGTTCGTATAAAATAAATGTCTCCTTTTCCTTCCCTTAAAGAAATCTTATAAGAGACCTAACATGTTTTTTCCGCTGCTCTTAAGTCCTTATGCTTTACTGTCGCACATCCATTAAACTGCTACTAGCTAGCGAGCAAAGGCGCTTTAAGGCAGAAAGTATAAAAGGACAGCGCTGGCCTGCATGCTGTAGTCCTCTGTCTGCACTACCAGTCCTGAGTCAAAGTTGCACTCAGAACTCTTATGAAAAATAATTCTCTGTGATCGATTGAGCCTGCCTGGCAGCAGCCGAATAGCTGGCACCCTCAGCAGGCTCGAGCGAACGTTCCCAAAGTATTTGGAAGGATTTCAGCTTTGATTTGACCCAGGTCTGTGAGCGACTGAGGAGTTCTAGCTGTATGTACATGCTTAACGCCAAAATCATTAGAAACCAGAGTTCAGAAAATTCTGCTTTGTAGCTTTGGCCACAGCACTTTTCTCTCCCATCGCTTTTTTATATGATTCAGAGGAATCTGATTCAGCCCTGCTTTAAAGGAAGATTTTTAGCTTTTTTATGTTTTTAAGAAAATGAGGATTTTTAAAGCACATCAACTCTTCATGTACCACCGCTAGCTTCGATGTTACTCTGATGTCTAGAGTTGGCAAGACCTGGACGAAGTGTCCCACATGCAGAGTCAGAGCTGTCCCTGCTGTGAATCAGGATCAGTGGGAATTTTTAGAATATCGTTTAGTAAATGAATCGCTGCACTGATGTCTGATTTCTCCTCTGATTTAAAAAAAACTTCTCCCTCCAGTGAGCCTCCAACTCTCCTTCAGTCCTTGACAGATTTTAGTGTCAGATCATGAAAACAAAATATTTTCCTCCATCTATTTAAAGTGGACAAGCTTAGTAACCCTCCTCATCAGTGTGGGTTTTTCCTTAAAGACGGTGAACCTGTTGTGGACACGTGTCAGAGGTTCCTAAACTGGATCCTCACAGCTTTACTGGTGCCCTCAACACACTGAACAGTGTGAGCTGACTGTCAGCGTTCACTCTTAAAGCTGCTGCTGTTTGTACTGTACATCTATCACACAACAGATCCCACTCCAGTAGTGTTTCAGAAATATGTAAAATTCTTTCAAAGACCTCAGCTGCTCTGTATTGATCTCGTCTGTTATTAATGAACTGACGACATCAGCCAAAAAAATCACACACACTGCGCTCCGCCTGGCGTTAAATGCAGATAACAAACAGCTCAAGTGTTTGGAAGGATTTCTGAAGGTATTTGACCTCATGTCTGCAGCAGATTCCCTCCCCTCTCCTCTCTCTGGTACTAGTCTACTATCATCATGATTATTAACATAAGCATGAGATGTATTCATTTATAAACAGCAAACAAAAACAGCAAACATGTACAAAGAATAACGGAGTTTTGATGCCATGTCCGTCTACTGTAGCTTTACAGTTGTGTGAGACGTCTGTGGACAGCTTCCAGCTGTGCACGGAGTGGGCTGTGTTTCCCTGACGCACTGTAACACTGAGGTCAGTGCTGCTCTGTGGCGAGCAGACCGTGTTGACTCTGGGACAGTGTCAGGAAACTCAGAGTTTGACGGAAAAGCAGATCAAACAGCCTTTTTCTGTCCTTCATGCTGTCAGGATGCAGTGCTGCTGGCCAGTGAGGCCGCCAGGATGTGAAAACAACAAATTACCATCAACATGAAGCTGTTTTTTTACACTGTACATCCTTAGTATTTTTACACATAAAAATGTATATGATAGGGATGCACATTATTTTCCTTCTTACAGACAGCTTCAATAAAGCACTATGTCAATCTGCAGCCACGTGTCGAGTCTTTGTGCCAGACGACAGATCAACTAAAACCCAACTGATACCGATGAGAGTATGTGCCTGTGTGTGTCTTGTGGTGTCCAACTAACATGTTAAGAGGAAAAATCGTTTTGCATCAATTCGGCTTTTCAAAAAGCTTTTTATTTATTAAATTAATAATTGAATAAAAAAAAACATCAGTCACACTACTGACTCATCTAAGGTTCAAAATTCAAATGACAAAAATGTAACCAGGTAACAAATCCACAGGTGTTATACAAAGCACTTTGTCAAAACAGGTATACTTTTTTCATGTAGCACCACTGATTTAAAAAAAAAAACATAAATACCTGTTTGTGTTAAGTTTATCAAACAGTGGAAACATCCAGATCCAAAGAGTGAGGAGGAAACAGGACACTCACGTAGACACAGAGTCTATTTGTCTTGTGTTTGGTAGCTAGAAAGAAAAACACACATCATTCATTGGAAACTGCATCTGAGTAACACACACACACACCCTCTGATGATGAATCACAGCAGAACAGACAACATGTTTTTCAGCAGATCCTAGGTCCAGACAGAACCATTAATCATGAGAAGACAAATGTCTCCTTACTGATTTTATTTAAGTAAACACAGACTATAATGCAGTCTTGAAAGGAAAGACACGACCACAGTTCATTAAGTAACAGTGCAGAGTGACTCACAAACACTCGCTCCTCTGTGTGTTTGTACCTTGATGCGGAGGTTCTGCATCTCCTCGCTGAGTGTGTTTCTCTCCTGCATCAGCTGGTTCTGTTTGGCCAGCAGCTCACACACCTGCTGGGCGCTGCTCTGACAGTGACGGTCCAACTGCTGCAGCCTGCAACACACACACACACACACACACAAAATATTGACTGAACGTAAGTGAGAAAAACCCAATGTTGTAAATATTGAAAGAGAGCTGGATTGAGCTTTTAATATTACTGGACTTTATGTTGATCAAACAATCGGCCCTGTTTCCAGGGATATGACGACAGCTGAGGAGTGAGAGGATTAAATCGGCCTGTTGTGACTGACCCTTGTTATTCTCCTGAAAGACTCAACGGTTGCAACAAGTAGCCCCCTGTCAAAAATATTGTGTAAATAATCCAGCACCTCTCATGCACTATAATGCTGGGGATTTTTGTCTTTGTCCTACAATTATTAAACTGAAATCACCAGCTGGAAGCAGAAGTGACGCACACTGCAGCACCGTGAGAAGTTACTGTCTGAAAGTCGCACACCATGAGAACTGAGCGGATTGTGATGCCATGCAGATACACACACGTGTGTCACAGCTGCACATCAGTAACTGCACCTTATTTTTGTCAAATCACTCAATGTTACATCATCAAACTGTCCTCCTGTTGTCTGAGGAAGCTGCTGGAGTGTGTGAATGTGCCGTTATCAAGTTTGAATCATTACCACGACGTCCCAATTAGTGCGTTCCCTCTGACACAGCCGCTTCTGCAGACAATAGCCTCTTTCAGTGCACACTAGGATTAGAGTGTGTGTGTGAGTGTGTGTTCCAGCTGGGGTATGGGGGTAAGGGTGTGTGAATGCTATGTGTGTTGCTGGCTGTGTGTTTGGAGATGGTGGGATGAATGTCTGTTAAGATGTTTCCCACCAGCAGCCCATTATTTCACCCATTCATCCGTCCATTCAGCTCTTCATCTGCAGCGGTGAACTCATTCACACACAGCCTCACACACACACACACACACACTTCCTGATAATGAGACACAAGTCTCAGCACTGGACATTTGCATATTGAACCAGCATCCAGAGTTATTCATATTTCTGTCTCTCACACAGAGCAGTGGAGAAACTTCATACAACCAAGCACGTCTAATAAAGAGGCAGACATGAAGGTGCTTCACTTAAGTGTTTCATAATTATACATTAGTACTACATTTTAGAAGGAAACATTGAAAGTTTAACTGCATCTATTTAAACTAATCAGTGTGCTACAAAAGTTAAAGACTGACTAAGAACAAACAATGCAATAAAATTGACAAAAGACTTGTAACGCATACAAACAATAGTCGAGAGATGGCTGGTTGAAGCTAAGAAAAAAAAAATCCTGCTTGGCTACAAAAAGCTTAAAACACCATGAGTTTATGGATTCAAGAGTGATCACTTTTCACTTTTTCCATCACCGTCAACAGGTTCAGAAGGCGGACACGTAGAGAGATGTGTGGGATACAGACGAGAAGACAAGAGGAGAAGGATGAAGGATGAAGATGCTCGGGGCAGAGAGAGAGAGACAGAGAGAGGTTGCTGGGGGGGGAGACAGATGCCCCTGCCCTGCTGGTCATGTTGGCAGTAGCAGGGCTGCCTGTGTGACAGAAGGGGGGGGGGTGAACATCCCAACTCTGCTACACAATCTGCTCCCTGCTACCCCCCCCCCCCACATTGTCCTCACTCTGCCCTCTTCCACCCCTCCTCCATCATCATCATCATCATCAGTCCCCTCAGCTATAACCTGCCCTCCTTCTTCTCCTCCATCCTGACTGAAGGCCCACCGGGTGGTTTATCTCAGACCTGGAGGCTCCGTCCAGTCCTGCAGGCCGTGGGCGATGACTCCCCTCCCCGCCTGGCGCTCCTACAGCCGGCTGCCAAGCTGTCCTGACCAGCCACCTCCCCCTTTCACTTCTTTCTCCTCCAGTCCTCCCACACTGCCTCTCCCTCCTACGCCATCACACAGCAGCACAGCACGACACAGTGGGGCATCGCCACGTCACACAATAACACAACCACACACAGAAAGTGCCCTGCTGTGGTGAGGCGAAGACACAAGGTACAGACACAACTGATGTGATGCTCACAATGTGCAGGAGATGTCAGGGCACACACACACACACACACACACACACACAGCGGAGCTCCTAAAGGTCAGAAACGGAGCCTGTTGTTCTGGAGCTGTAAATGTTTGATGAGGGAAGTGTTGAGAATGTGTCGAGTGAGAGCCTTAAGCTCCACACTACCAAATTAATCTGAGTCACGCTGAGAAAATGCCAATCCTTATCCAATCACCTCTGATATTGATACACAAAGACACAACAAACACTTCAAAACAATCAAAGAGAATGCAGCAGCACCTCTTGGAGATATTGTGGAGATAACTTGCCTCCAGACATGTAGCAGCTTTACACTGTGAGAGCACAGATAAACGTTAAGTCACTCCAGTATTGATTCGAGTGTGAAGTTGCTTGTCTGAAGTGAAACATTACAGGAGACATCATGCCAAGGTGAACAAAACGGAAACTACCATCTCTGAAACAATTCATATCAACATGTCAGCTAGCATCTCTACAAAAAGCTGTGCAACTGGAAGATGCCTGTGTCAGTCTGTCAGTCTGTATAAAAAGGCAGACTGAAGTCCACATTTGGTTGCTGCATCAGAACACCAGAACTACAGATTAGACCTGTATGATATGTCTTTAAAAGGAATTTTACAAAATGCAGAGGAACTAACAGGAGAAAACTGGAGAGTGTACAGTGTTGTTTTGATGGAGGTAGCTGTCAATACATTTCTCTGTAAGATGGGCAGAAACATAATCAAAATTCCCCTTTAAAGCTCTCAATTATCATAATAAATACACATATTTAAAATATTTCTGCACCTTCCTCGAAACATTTTTGAAACATTTTCAGCCTCCAGAGGAGAGTAAACTGACCCTATGAAAAAATGTAAGGAAACACAAGTTTCTATAAAGTTACTTTGTGTATAAAATTATATTATTAGGCAGCAACATCTGTTGAAAACTGTGTTAAATGCCACCAGGCTGACAGGAGGGCCGGCGGGCTGAACAGGCTGCCAGTTAATCAGTCGGTCAGGTCGTGGCCTGAGATGTTTAAAGCGGCTGCAGGTTGTAAGCTTACAGTTTATGTAATGCAGTAAGTAAAAGCTTTGACCCTGGCACACATGTAATCAACCTCACACACGCACACACACACACACACACCTCAGTTTGTCTGGCCAGAGAACCTCTGGCCTTACACAACACACACTCTCTCTAATCCACCTCGTCTCACCTTCATACCCTGCCTCGGAGGGGCGAGGGGGGGGGGGGGTGTGCGTGCGTGCGTGTGTGTGGGGGAGTGTGCAAGAGTGTGTGTGTGTGTGTGTGTGTGATTAAAGTAGCGCTCCTTCCAGCAGCTAAAGCAGCAAATCCAATAACTGGCCTCTATCGACTGGCACACTCATTAATTAGGGCTTAATACGGCTTAATGCTCAGGCACTGCCCTACACTAGCCCACACATACACACACTAACCCACAAACACACACACACTGCAGGCTGGCTCGCCTCTGCCCGCTGCCTGGAACCAGTGAGAAGTGAAGGAAGCTTGGATGGATTCATGGAAAGGTCTGATGGCGAGACAGATAAATGGATGTTTGGGTGAAGAGGATCTGCAGCCAGTGAAAAACGAGTGTTGACAGGTTGTGGTGTCAGGTGAGGGACGCGCAAACAAAGCTGACGGCTGAGTGATCGGGGTTAGAGGAGGAGAGCTTTCACACTGACCTGGTGAAAGGACACCACCTGCTGGATCTCACCGTTTACTGACACACACACACACACACACACACACACAGCTACACACTGACTCCTCACAAAAACACCTGAAAGCGCCTCCAGTGCTGGTTGTAAGTGTGTGTTTTGCTCTCGAGCAGACATGATAAAAGCAAGTTTTGCTGGGAGGCAGTTTGCAGTAATTTCCCCTGACAGCCCAATAATCAAACCCTGCTCACAATCTGCACCTTGAACTGCCGCACTCTCTATTGACTGCTGCTACTAAGGAGATTAATTACAACACACACACGCACGCAGCTACCTCTCTGTGGTATACATCAGTCGTAGCCCACAGCTAGTGTCTAAACTCTGTTGTGTGTTTGCCTGTGTTTGCATATTTATTTACAGGTGGGAGCATATGTCCTAAAGGCATGGTCCAAAGGGAAAGTGCTAACGTCATGTTAGAGAAACAGAAAGCTCATAACAGATACAGATCTGGAAGCAGCATTCAGGTCTGTCACTCAACAGCCCCACATGAGTGTGTGCGTTCTTATTACTAAACAAATCAGCCAGTGGAGCATGTTGCTTTAAGAGAATATTTACTGCACAGTGAATAGATTATCGAAACCACCCGAAGTAAACTGAGGCCTCACTAAACAATTTGTAGTGCATTAAAAAAACACTGCAACATTAACTTCTAAAATTTATGCAGAAAAATAAAGATCTGTAATTTCAGTGGTTTTCTTGTAATGACAACCACATGCTCAAACACACAAGCAGACAAAAGGACCGAATAATCTGCTGGAAATCAAGAGATAATGGACAAATCTGACCCTGACAAGATAAACAAAGAACTTAATGTGAACACAAATACTTAACCTATATGTTTGTGTGTATAGTATGCAGGGGGCCTGGAGGGGGTTGAAGAACGCAGGCAGACGGCCTCGGCTTGCCTGGTTACAACAACACTGCCAGGGGCATGAAGGCTGCAGCTGCCACACACACACAAAACCATATTTCACCCAACCCCAGGCCCACCGTCACCACCCTCACACCCCGGCGCTTGCACACAACTGCACTCAAGAATATATATGTGTGTGTGTGTGTGTGTCTGAAGGCCATGCCCCACATCCTTTCCTCCAACCTGTCATGCCAGTTGTTGCGCTCGCTAACATGCACATTTGACATGGGAACATGGTTTGGTGATGCTGCGGGTTCTGATCGGGATGAGACCGACACGCATTCCCTCACTGTTATTTGACTTTCTTTCTTTTTGTTTTTTTTTTCCACTGCCACCTGTCATTTTCAGAAATTTCATTTACATGTACTTTACTCTGTAAACGTGCCCACAATTTCATGCGTCTGCAGAGAGTTTAGAGAAGGATCCAGCACACACAACATCAGCACCCTAAAGTCTGAATACACAAGTACAGATATTACATATACTGTATACCAAATTAGAATATTGTGACTCATTCTAGACATTTAACATTTACACTAAATGAATGCAATAATTAATATATAAAATATAAATAGGTTGGATAAAAATGTGAATAAAAATATACAGATGATTAAATAAATGTGGGGCGAAGGGCGCCTTGTTATGTTACGTCTGATCACTCTTTTAGCATGTTCTGTGTAGCAGCTTTGTGAGATGTAATGAGTTCTGTTTTCCCATTAATTACACACTCGCAGCAGCTGTTCTCCAGCAGTGAATTTACAGGTTACTAATGTTTGTTTTTTTCCAGATGTATATTTGCACTGCCACATTTAGCTTTTGTATGAACAATATCTTGTTAAAACCTCACATTAACCCGGGAATATAATGTGACACATTCTTCATTTATTTCATCATTTATCTAGCAGACACCACAGTGAGTGCTGTGCCATGCTGTGTCTGTGCAAATAGCTTAAAGTGTTCGAGGTCGGCTTTTTCTTAACTCAGCTTACAATACAAATTTAGACCATAATCTTCTGATATTTAGATTTTGAATGTAATAATTCATTCTTCTTTTTTAAAACACTAAACAGGTGACACTGATTACTTACTATTTATTACTTATAATTTTAAAACCATTTAATATAAAGCTTTAAAAAGCAGCATTCCTTCAAATCCAGTTGTGTGACATTTCTGCTACATTATATACATTTGGGTGCTGCAGCGTTTGTTCATTTTTAACAGAAAAATAAAATGAAATTTAAAACAACTTGCAGATAATGAAAAGTACACATCAAACTCGTACTGTCATCAGAGATATGTTAATACTGAACAAAGCCTATTTGCAAAGTCTTCAAATATTTATCAAAACCATGTATCAGTCGTATAATGCAAACATCCTGAAACATGTTCTACAGTGTTCAACCTAAAAGGCTGTTTCATTATCACAGCTCTAACGCACATACAGACTTCATGTCTTTATACATGTAGAATACACTGGCTTGAAACTGCATATAGATTTTTTGCTACATATTAATGTCACAAGAAGTGAATTTTAAAAACAATATAATAAAAACCAAAAATTGGCCCATGACCCATCTTATCTTTGATCAGACGAACAATCCGCCTTTGTTTAACAGTTCTTCTGCCTCACATGATGTTAAAAAGGAAAAAAAGGAAAAGCTATTTTTTCTTTGGCAATTTTTAATACTTAAGGTTTTTAGTCAGTGTTACCAGATATATGTTCATGTCACAGAGCTGTAAAGAGGACTGGATGAGCACAGAAGTTCATTCCATCGCTGTGCAGAGGTGTCGTGCTGCTGCAGGCTGCTAAATCAACGATTCAATATCAAAGTGTTTGCTGCCGTGAGGCCCGCTGACACTTTGTAAGTCTTGTTTGTTTGAGTGTATGTTTTCCCGGCATTAAAGTGTTTCTGCTGATGTTACTTTTTGCATTTTTCTACAGAAGGGGCAGGTGTTTCCGCGCGAGTTCTCTCCTTGTACTTTTATGAAGTAGTGTTAGTGTCACTGACTGGGGCTCGAGATGTGACGCTTTGCACAGTTAACGCTCCAGCTTGCAAGCCTCTGGCTACAGCCCGACATCTGAGCTGCAAATCTGTGCGTCTGTGTGTGTTTGTGTGTGACAGAGCTGTAAAGCCACCGTTTGACAATGCTCTTTCAGCGGGCCGCCCTGCGGTCGCTGCCGGCTACAGAAGCCAGCTGGGCAAAAGCAGAGAGAGAAACGATGAGAAAAGCAGTGGAAGATGAAAGAGGAAGAAGGATGACTGATCAGCGCCATCCAGAGGTAAGGACACGAGCGTGTGGGAGAAATGAAAAAGATTTCACAGTGATCAAATATTAAACACATCCATCATTTTAAAAATTCTTCATGTTTGGACAGAACACTGAGGAAATATTTGGTACAGTCACATTTAAAGCCGTCACAATGCTGCAACTGCTGAAAACTTGATGGTGAAGGAGCTGCTGTTATGTAAAAAACAAAAAATACATTCAAAAATGTGTGAAGAGAAAGCTGTATATGTAATGAGTAAAATGCATTTGTGAAAATGTACTGCAATGAGGTGACAGCAGTGATGTTAATATTAGCAGTCTGTGGAACATGAATATGAAGCATAACGATATGTGTAAGTGTGTAAATGCTGCACCTCGCACTGGGCCTTCTTCTTTGTCTTTATCTCCACATCCTCGCTCTTTTATCATCCCTTTTTTCTCAGTATCTCTCAGATCACACATACACACTTCCATTTGTCTCAGACACATTTGTCTCATCTGCGCAGACACAGATGAGACAAATGAAAGCTGTCCTGTTTTCTTCTGCCCAGCCTCTGCCAACTTAATTTGCAAATGAAAAGTTTTGTGAGGAGCGTCCTTTTGCTTCTGGGGCATGGCAGCACACTGTGTGTTTGGGGGTGGGGGTGGGGGTGGCTGACAGAGGGTATGTGTGTGTGCATGTAAGTGTGTGTGTGTGTGTGTGTGGCAGGAGCCCAGATGAAGCAGCCCTCGCCCGAGGCTCGCTGTCCGCCCGCGGTAGCAGCAAGCCTGTTCCTTCTTCCTCGGCCCGCCGCGACCATTTGTTCCATTAACCAATCTCCTGGAGCCTCTGGTAGAAACACACACACACATCCACAGGCATACATACTTCAACAACTGCTTGCACAGCTCATGCCACACATGGCCCTCCATCCTTCCTCCATCCTTTGCTTCATCCCTCCCTCCCTTCACTGCGCTCCTCCAGACGCATGCACCATCTTTCTTCATGGAGGCCATATGGCCCAGTGAAGCCTGTGGATCTACAGACACATCTGCGTATATGTTGCTACTCTCTCACACACCTATACACTCCATGTGAACACACACACAGGCCTGACAAACACACTCTGCTGTCACTATGTGTAGTTAAGTAAGTGTTGGTGTTATGCTGGCCTGTCGTGTGTATGTGCCTGTGTGTGAGTCTGTGTATGTGACCTAAGTGTGTACATGCGTAGTGATAATTGGTGAAACAGCCTGCGAACAGCTGTGGGGTGAGAAAAGGTTGCGTGGTGTTTAGTACAGGAAGCAGAGGGGAGGAGGAGAAGAGAGGAGAGGAATAAAGTTGGAGCGTAAGAAAGGAGCAAAGAGGAGAAGAAAGTGACAGGATGCAAAACTAAAACAGATAAAAAGTCACACTAACTTTTTTCATGCCAAAAATTAACTCTGTTTTTCCTACATTTATCCTAAAATTTAATTCATTTCTATCATAATATTTCATTCATTTTTGTGCTGTTCTCAGTACGATCTTATATTTTTAGATATATTTGTTCTGTTATGACAACAACTCTTTGACTGAACTTTTTTAAACAACTGGCATAATAATAACCAGACAAAACCAACTAATCTCTGTAATAAACTTTGAATTTATTGTAAAAAATCTTTTACTTTTTGCATCTAATAAAATAGAATCTGAGCCTTCTTATTCTTCTTTCTTATCATCTTCCCTTCATTGAGAATGTATTTCCTATCATTTTAACCTGCCATAAAAACTTACACATTTTGTTTGCATTTCCTAAAACACAAAAGCATCTAAAAATTGCATAAAAGCTCCATAAAAAATAAGGTTTCAAATGGCTTGTGAAAGAGTTAAAATGCAACAAACATTTAACGTAAATCATAACATAACATAAAT
The DNA here is from genome assembly GCF_900634625.1 of Parambassis ranga. Taxonomy (NCBI): domain Eukaryota; kingdom Metazoa; phylum Chordata; class Actinopteri; family Ambassidae; genus Parambassis; species Parambassis ranga. The sequence continues at coordinate 11,096,419 of NC_041035.1, forward strand.
TATTAATGTAAAGCATAATTTGTTGATGTAAAATTCTCATTAAAAACAATCCATTTTAATTGAACCATTTACAGTAAGTGCCTTTGCATCTCATCTCACTGATGTCCTGCTCCATCTCCTCTCCCTCCCTTCGTTTTCAACCACACAGAAAAAAGAGAAACGCAACACAGAAATAGTGAAATAAATAATTAATTGGTGCAGCAAAACATTGTGTGCTAAAACCCCTGTGTAGTTTGGCAATCAGCTTGCCCATGTAAAAATAAATCAAGCTGATTTTCCAAATGTTTTGTGCGTGGTGCGCTGTTGCCGCTCTTCGCAGCACAGATTGCAGGCCGATGGAGAGGCTGTGGGGAGGGGCGGGGCGCTGGATATTGAACCCACTTGCACCAGCTTGTTAACACGTACACCTTAACCCCCGAGCGACGCAACGGGGTGCCACCAAGCATGCAGGGCCTGCAGGGACCAGCTAACGTATATGTATATATATATATATATATACATACACATACACACACCCACACACACCCACACACTGCATGTTATTCAGTGCCATATGACCTAGTAGCTTATAGACAAACACAGTCACTCATATGAGACATTCCAAAGATCAGACTTCAGTAAAGTCCTCATAAATACTGCGCGTATTCTTTGATCTCTATGATACTATCAGTACCAGAAATACAATCACGAGTACCAGCTGCAGTGTGTATCATAAATGTGAGTCATAACTCCTTGCTCATCTCTATTGCACCTCCTCACAACACATCACCTAAAAAACAAACCATAAATGCCACAACCCATCCTCACACAAACACACCTTCTGTTCAGAGCCAAGTAAAATACAAAAATGTGGTCAAGCGGCTCAACAGTCGCTCCTGAAGTGACCTCCTGTAGAACTGAACTCGAGAGATTTTTTTAAATATCAGGAGGATTCATCAACAAACTGAGTGTCAAAGCAGAAAATAAAACTCAGTAAAAGCCAAGAGTGATTATCGTGGTTCAGTTGGGAGAAGAGAGAAGTTAGGTGCCAACTTCCCAGCCAATCCACTTTTGGCAGCCAGATTCCTACTCTGCTAAACCTCCTGAGAACATGCAATAGCAACCCATACACACACAGACACACATGCGCACACACACAAAAAATACCACCATAACATATGCGCGGAAACATACAGAATATTCATACTTCACACTGGTTGACAACTTCGACTGTTTTTCTTTCTATGAAACACGCAAAACAGTCACACGCAGGCAGTAGACAGCTGTGACTTGGTAAACTTTGTATTTTGGCAGCATGTGACTGTTGACAGGTTAACACCGGTGGGTGGTAGACAATATGTAGTGTCATCGATGGAGCAGGAGAAAAGGGTGAGGGTGTGTGTCTGTCTGTGTGTGCGCGCAAGAGGAAAGTAAAGTTGGAGGGTGTGTATGTGTGTGTGGGGAGCATGGGGTAGAGATCCTGTGGAGTGGGGCAACAACACCCACACACCCTCGCCCACATTGGCAGAGCCAGGCTGTATGCCAGGCGCCCTGTGGAGACACACACCAACTGGGCTCCGCACTCAGGAGGAAGAGACCCCCATATCACATACACACATGTACATACAAATAATGTAGCATAAGACAAAGATAGACGCGCTTTAAGCTGCTGCTTTTATAAGATTTTTTTAAATAGGTGCAGCTTGTACTTTTGTATTAATTGATCTATACATCAAACACACAGGATACTGTACTATTTTTTTCAATCACCTTCAAATATGCCTAAAACTTTTTGCTTGGGAATGGTCCTGAAAAGGTGATTTCAATATGAGAAAGAGTCTCCCCTTGACATGTATGTGCAGTGTGGTTGTGTGTGTTTGCACACCTGTCTTTCATGCGCTGGTGCATGCGGCCGTGCTGGACACATTGTTCCTCCATATCAGAACTACGAGCTCTCAGACTCCTCACCGTCTCCTCCAAGTGTTGCTTCTCCAATCCCAGCTGCTCAAGCTCACTTCTACACACACACAAACACATAAGCATACACACGCTATTGTTAAAAAATATCAAATATTGTGTAAAATCAAGTGGAATTCAAATATTTAACGAAAGTATCACCGATTACTACAAATCATTCTGTTTTTGTTGACTGAGAATGACTTCAATTCTACAAAGATGACCTCTTTATAGAGTCCACCATGTTTCTACAGTAGTCCAAACACTGCTTCTAGAGAGGGACTATTGTGTTTGAGGTTAAACCAAAGGTTCACATAAATGGTAAACTTGATATCGGTCTGCAATCGAGGTTACTAAATCCTATACACAGATCCAATGGATTACTGATCAAGCAAGTTTATTCATCAAGTCTTTCAATAAATAACAGTAAAGATATAGAAGAGAAACACAAGATGAGAAGGAGGGGTAAAAATCCTGAGGTTCACCCAGTACAGACGTAGCGGTCTTGTATCCACTGGATGTCCTGTTTCAGAGCATTTTACTGGACAGTCAGTAGAAGTCTGTCTCACACAATCAGCATGACTAACTCCTGAAAACAATTCATCAGCTTTCTTACTCATCTCTCTGCAACTGTCTCAGTGTAATCTCACTTAGCCTGACTGAGCCGTCCAGCAGGACTTTAACCGCTACACTGGGCTTGGACTCCAAGAGCTCAAACACCCCCAGCACAAAGCACACCAACACCACACTGCTGCTAAACTATGTAACGCACACATACACCAGATGTAGGGTATGAGCCTTCAGGCCAGCGCGTCAGCATGTGTGTATGATCTCCTACCCATAAAAACACATTACTACTGTGTTCATTGCTGTTTGTATGCTATCTTGTCCTTCCATAAAACAATACATGACATACTTTGTTGTGTGTGTTGTCCTGTGGTTGGTGAGGCCAGCGTGGTCTGGCAGGGCCAGATTGGGGGCTGTCATGTGACTAATGCGCAGCACAGCTCCAACAGCTGACAGGACACTGGGCCCAGGGTCACTGTCATACACTCACACACACACAAACTCAAGTGCACGCACACAGAAAAACACACACATACAGGCAGCCCAGATGGAGAGCTGGGCAGGCCTGCTGTGACTACTGTAGCATCAGGTTAACAAGAAAACAGGTCAGACTGGAAAGCAGTATGTAGTATGTTGACATGTTCTGTCCGAACAGCCTGGACAGATGATGCTTCGTGAAATGATGACATGGATATCCAACAGATAAAGGGAATAAACAACAGAGCGAAAGACAGACAACTGCTTTCATCAAGAAAAAGGATCATTAGTAAGCCACTGAGTTAGGAAGCGCACAGTGAACAAGTGAAAATAACATACAGTATGACTGAATGAATGTTCAGACAAAAGGGAAATTAGGGAACTGAAAAAAATAATGACCTGCTGTGTTGTGTCAGGTCTTCTAGTTTGGTCCCCAGGTTGCAGCACTCCTCCTTCAGCTTCCTGATAAGGGAATTCTGGGAACTCAGAAGACCATCCAACTCTCCAACTGCAATCAATCATAATCACAGGTGATTTTATACAACCTGAGTGTGAGTGAGTCTGTATGCACAAATAAGGACACCGCCTCAAGCAACTATTGGCTTTCAAACTACAAAGTGCAATCAAATGTAGCAGAATTGCAGCATGCCAGGACCAGCATGCCAAGTGTCATTTTGTGGCACACTAAATCATATATGGAAAACAGACTGTAGCCCAGGAATTAGACAGATGTCTTCAACAACAGAATGCAATGATGAGTGACATCTCATGATAAAGGTATAGCTCTTAGGTAATATAATACACGGTGGTTATGAAGTCTCTCAAATGTTTTCTCTCACAATATAGTATGATGTTTAAAGCTGAGATTGGGTCAGAAGTGGTCTTGATGAGCCCTGTGTAAGATTTCAGTAGCGCTTTAAAATCTAAATATGCATCTTAAATTCAAATTATAGATTATATTGTTGACCCAGGATTACATTTTAGTCACACATTTGTTTACCTCAAGTATCAATTTAGGTAGAAAAAAAAACATAGGTTTTCAGTTTCAGTAAATTTAAATATGACTCCTCCTAAATAGCATTAAGGTTACCATCAGAGTACAACATCCACCTTAGATACACAAAAGAACAATTATACCTATTGTGACAAATGCTGCAGCAGGATTCAGGACATATGTCTCTTTGAATGTATTCCCAAAAAATGCTTTTGTCAACATTAACATTAAAATCCAAACTGTTCCAACAACAGGAGGAGACCCACAGAGAAAAAACAGCCATCGAAAGAGTAGAAAAACTGTGTGAGATGGCTAATACTGAGGTGGAGATAGGGAGCGGATTGTTGTTTGAAAGCTGCTTTTCATTCTCCTTTCCACCCTTCCTGCCACGTCCTCATCCGCTCATGGGGGCCTCTTTCTGAACAATCCAACACTGGGCTTTCATCATTCCTTTGAAATGGTCCACGTTCCGCTCTCCAACATATGTCTGCTCTTTTAAAATAACAATGGCTGCCGTTTGGACTGAGGGAATCATCCACCTGCTCGGGCATTCTGTTACAGTCGACCAAAACCAAAAACACCAAGGACTCGCAGTCTTTGAAAAGTAGCTCACACTTTTTTGCATACAGTAAGTACTACTGGGGGAAAAAAAAGATAAGAGCTGTGTAGGTAGATCTCTGTGCTTATACGACATAGACCATTTACCTGCAAGCTGATATACAGTATGTATCTGCAGAATTGCTTTTAAAACCTAAAGTTGACAGAGAGAGGTGTAAAGTCCAGTGATCAGGAATGTAACCACCTCACTCAGTAATTGTCTTTGAGGTGAGGTACCCCTCACCCTTTTTATTCCACTGTATACAGTATCCTACCACTGCCACATAAGAGACAGTGGCATAAGAGCAGAAACCGGATGCTACAGTGCATTACACTACACACACTCGCAGCCATGCACATACACATACAGTCAACAAAGTTTGGTCAGTGCTGGAAAAGTTGTATGAAGAATGCTAATTAGCTGAACAGGCTTTGAATGCGTCTGGCCATGCGTAGGCCAAAAAGAACCCTGGGACACAGAAACACAGCAGAACTGGCACTGGAAACAAACAGAGGAAAAATGAGGGAGGGAGGGATGGAGGGAAGAAGCGTGGCAGGGAGGGAGGAACGGAAAGAAACAAATATCTGATATCATCTAGAGGCTGCTCTGTACACATTTACTCAAAAAAGAAACATGAAAAAAAGGTGGGAGGGCGCAGAGAAGAAGGGAGAGGGGGATAGATGGATGGAAGGACAAACGGATGGACAGAGAGGCGGGATTTGGAGAGCAAGAAAGCTAATTATCCAGCTCGTCTGTTGGGTTGCACAGGGAGAGGAAGTGATGCGAGTTACTAAAGGACGTCCACCCCTCTATCCCCTCCCCATCCACAGTTTCCTGCTGTGCTCTGATGTCAGCTCTCTTTAGACAACATGTGTGCTGCCGACACGAGCCAGAAACAAACCCTTTGTTTACCCCCCTCCTCCCATTCCTCCCTCTATACCCTCCATCTTTGTTCTGCGTACCAGCAGGCTCCCTGGTTGTTGAAGGGAACCACAGGTAAATAAAAAGATAGGAGAGGGAGGGTGGGAGCGCGGCTGAGGGTGGGTGGTGGGTAGGAGGGGGGGCGATCCAGATGGTGCAACAGATGTGCTAACAGCAGCAGCTCTGCTGTGCAGACAGACAGGGAGCTCTGAGCTGGGTCTCTGTGCTCTGCTCCCATCACCTTCCCTCTGCTCTCTGTTATTCTTCTCTTAAGACTTCTGTTCTGCTATTTTTGCTCTGTTCTCTTTTTCTGAGGTCATTTCAGTTGGCTTCTTCGGCTCAAATGAGTTGTGTGCCTGTCAGTGGTGTGAGTGAGAACAAAAAGCATCCTTCAACTGGAGGATACAAGTTCAAGACCCTGTTCCTGCAGACATCCACCCTGCTAAATAATCTTTGATGAAGCGACTGAAACCATCCCAGCTTAATGGCTGTAAATCTGTAGCTGACCCTGCTTAACTTGGCTCTTTTACTTCTGGATAGTTTGACTCTAATTGCTCCAGCTTGTTCAGTTCTGCTGTGTGTTTCTTCCATGCCTTAGAAATCACAGCATATCTCTATACTAAAGGGGGCTACAGTAAACCCAGTGGGACTGCCATGTAGAGATCATTCGAAGCATGCATATGGCTCTTCACTGCAAAATATTACATTTTAAGAAGACAAATTCACAATATCATCCTGCTCCATCAATATCTATGTATGTTCACACTTATTTATCCATTAAGTTGACATATATTGTTTTTTTGTCTCTCTCTTGTCATATAAGTAATGATTTCCTCCTTTACATTTCCGTAGGAATAGAGGTACAGGTGGTAGCTGGAATGACATTGAATCAACTTCAAAACCAACAAAGCAGACTTGCGACCATGTCCTCTTAATACACACCCTTAACACACCAAATAAACCGACAAGGGTTTCAAATGCACTATGATTTGATACAGCTACAACTAAATACTGAAAGTGTGAACTCATGCAAGAAGGCAGATAGGTGAAGAGAAGTTTGTAGTACTCTTGCCCGAGACCGCTGCTGAACACATTGCATTGGCGGTGAACTAAAGCACTGACCTCTCAGCAGGTGTTGAGCCTCTGTCTGTTGCAGCCTCACAGTCAACTCTCTCGCTTGTTCCTGTGCTGAAAGAGTCACTGATGCAATTTCCTCTTCATGAGCCCGTTCTGCACTCTCTCTGTCCTGTCTGTGGAGAAGAGCAAAGACGGTAATGCATTGTTGGAAAATGTCTTTACATTTTTAATTGTACTAGCTCACATATACTGACTGATGCTGCTAATGCACAGTATTCATAGGCACGGCATTGCATAGGTAAAAGAAAACCCTGCCAAGTCCTTGAGCCACCTGCCATATACTGTTAATCTGTACTTAATGGCTTCTTACTAACCTTCTGCTAGTGATACAGGATAAACGAGATTTCTGTCTCATGTAAAACTACAATCTGATCACTTTCTATCATGTAACTCTCAGGTACAAAAACAAAAAGACAAACTTTAGTTTTTCTTTCAATTGGTAAGCTCTGACAGAAATACATTTAAAAAAGTAATTTCAAGATATTAAATTGATTATTGTTGAGCATTAATACCATAAGTATAATAACCCAAGTGTAAGTCTACAATAATGTAAGGGCAGTTATCAGAGAAATAAACTTGACTATAATACATTCATAATGCATTCCAACACACTACACAACCGCCTCTGCAATATGGTACAAAATATAGTTTTTAAACTGCATGAAGGGGATCAGTGATGTGGAAAAGAGAGACACAGAGGTGACAGAAAGGAAGCAGGAGGAGAACAGACATTGTACAACACTGACAGAGGACAGAAAGGATGATGACAGTAAAGACTTGGGGGGTCGAAGGGTAAATGTGTCAGGCCACTGTCAGCTTGAAGACCCCTGAGTGATACTGCAGCTGTCGACAACACCGTTGGCACACACACAGACACACAAAAATAAACTGGTCATGTACAGATGGCATCATCCACTAACTGGTTAAAAGTCAACAATAAAGTCTGACAAAGTGCTGCTACATTATAATTACTATAGCAGCATTATTATTACACTCTTATTATTACTAAAGACTCCTCTGCTTTGTGAGATCTGTCCATCCGACATGTAAGACTATTGTTGAAAACGCACTGACACCAAATTAGGGATGTAGCTAAACATGAGCTGCTCAGTCATATTTATAATTACAGCAGGTCTACATACTGCCTATATCACTGCATAGCAGTTTAGCTGGAAAGCTGGCATATTTGATAGTAATTAAATCATTTGATTTTGTCTACATATCAAAACTGAGCAGGTAAGAAGTGAGCTAAGGTGCAGTTGGCTTTGATTAACGCTGCATTCTGTTCCCATTTGAACAAAACTTTCGAACTCAACTAAGTCCAAACGCACTCAAACAACAGAGAATCAGACAAAGAAAGAAAGAAAAAAAAGAACTACAAAGAACAGAAAAAACGAACAAATAAACAGAACTCTTCCTGAAGTCCAAAGGCGCTAATGAAGAGAGAATTCTCCAGTTTAAGTGAAAACTTTTCTCCCCTACAGCGCTTGGCCTGCATCTCTAAAGTGACCGCGTCTGTCTGTTCCTTCGTGTGTGTGTGTGTTCTCCTGCTGTCCTGCTGTCTGGGGTGTGAAAGCGGGTGGCGGGTGTGCAGGGGACACAAGGAGACTGTGTGTGTGTCTGTATGCGTATGTGTGTGTGTGTATGTGTGAGTGAATGAACCCCCGCTGGGCTTGAACAGCAGCCTGAGCCACCAAAGCGCACACCAGGGCTCAGCGGGAGATGGCGGGCAGGCGTTGCCAGCCATTTGGTCCTGCAAGAGGTTCCAGGGGGCCGTGTGTATTTGTGTACATCTATGTGTGTGCGTTTTGTGTGCAATTGGGGTGGGTGGGGGGGGGCTCACACCAGACCTGTTTACCCACCAATTAGCATCAGACAGACCGCCAGAAAGTTCCAGCAGTCAGCAATAGAGTGATGAGGAAGAGGAGGGTGATAAAAACTGAAGATAGAAATGCTAAAAGACAGAGCTACACATTTGGCATCTGTTTGGTCATAATGATCGACTAAACCAAAACGTGCACGTACAACTAAATAAAGTACACAGAATAAAACAAATAGACTAAAGACCTTCATTTACAGGTGGGAGCAGAAAAGCCCTGACCAGAAGAACCGAGTTAAAGTTCAGTAACAGTGAACTAAGTGGGTCAGAAAGTTAAATCTTTGTAATAAGAGAGATTCAAGACCAAGTCGAAGGTGACAAGTCAATCTTCTGTACGCCATCTTCTACCTCCAATCACATTCAACATGTTTACTTGCAAAATGCTGTCACAAAATGGCTGCTGATGAACACTATCAGATTAAAGGATGAAAAACAGAGAGCAAAGCAGAGATGACAGTGGAGAGCCAAGCCCTGGAGCAAGCGTTAGGGGTGATGGGTAGAGCAGAGGCTGAATATGTGGGGCTGGAGCTGTATAATTCTCCTTGGGCAATAATCGGCCTTCCAGTTAATTGGTGAATGGGCTCTGGGATGCCGCCTGTGGCAGGAAGTCTTGTTTGGGCCTAGGAGGCAATAGACTGAATGTTCAGTTAGCAGATAGCTGGGCCTGTTTGTATATGCCTGGCCTCGTGCACTGTAGGACAGCTTGATAAGTATGGCAAGAGCTGCATGGGCCAGGGGCCTAAGGTAGGCTGGAATGGCTCTGGGGCTCCAGCCAGGTACAGTGGCTGCTGGGTAAGTGGGAGGTGGCAGAGGCGGTGGCTGGCTGGCTAGCTGGCTGGCTGGAGTGGTGAGGAAGAAGAGGGAGCCCAGTCCACACTGCCTGCTTAAGTGGGCACTATTCAAGCTGTTGCCCATTAGATGTGGGGTGCCAGGGCCTGACCAAGCGCGGAGTTTGCAGCACCCCATGGTGCAGCCGGCATCCCACGCCAGAACCACCAAATGCCGTGGTTTATCAGAGAACGAGCACAAATTGGAGTCAGACGGTGGACTTGGAGGAATTGGAGACATCCGCCAACGCCAGACACCACTGACCGCTGTTTAGATTAAAGTAAAAACAGACTTCACTCCTCAGTAAACACAATATCATTCAGTTATATACACACAACCTGAACTCATACATACATGAATACACAAATACTAAAAGTAAATATTATCGTGAATAAAAGAAACTGGCTCTTACTATGCCATGATTAACTTTTTGAATGCATTGTCATATACACACATATTGTATAATTTTCTACAAAAATGGAAAACTTGAGAAGAACAATTCCTCAAACTGATGCATATTCATATTTAAGCTCTGTACTGTTCCTGTGTGGCAAAATAACAGGTGTGAGTTTAACATACAGGGGGAAAAGGCTGTGAACTGAGCTTACAAACAGGAAAACACTTTGCAATAAAGAATATTGCAGATACTGATGAGGACAAGATGGAAAATTTAAGTAACATGTACAGTACTGTTCATCACCATCTGTACAGGTAACTTTACTCATGACAGAGTTTGATAAATTGATAGTTTCACATACTTTTTAACACTCCTTGTAACCAAGATCTCGTATCAGCTTTAACTATATTCATCTGTATTAACATACTAAAATGACACTGCTGTTTAAATCGCATACAATCAGTCAATTATCTGGTGAGACATTTTACTGAGATGAACTAATAGTGTACTATAAAATTACAACTGTTAACCGTTTGCTCCTAAACTGCTCAAAATGGTGCCACTCATGATGATTCATTCTTGTGGAGGAATTCCAGTGAATCCACAGCTATTTATGATAGACTGCATCAATCAGATGTCATTAATATTTATCAGTTTCATACACAGGACTACAAAGATGACTTACTGCTTATGTGTTCTTGTTTGTGTGTGGGTCTGAGAGACGGTAGGCCTATTAAACACACGCTGCCAACAATGGATGAGTGCACGGCGGAGAAAATGAAGTGACATATTGAACATTTGTTGTGCTGCTTATCAGCGGTGCTGTGCACAATAAACATCTGAATTGTTTTTTGTAGCAGATCGCGCGCAGATTTTTTTTGTCACACGCACCTCAATGTGTTTTAGCACATTTTTATTAAACCTCAGGGTGATGCAAGTTAATCACTCTGCTTCCACATTTTTCTTCTGACACCCCTCCCTTCATGTGTTCCACTTTATGAAATAAACACAGAGGCCGCCTGATGCAGCCTTCTTGCTTGTTTACTCTGCACCCTGCCCATATATCTGTCCATATATCAGTCCAGAGCGTTTCTCATCTATGCGCCGATCCATTTTTTCTGCTGCTTCCATTTCTCCCTCCTCCCTCCTCTATTTTCCCTCCCACCCTTTTTTTCCTGTAACTAAACTGGCTGTGTCTCTCTCCATCTGCTGGTTCTTCCTTCAGCGGCCCTGCACCTGTTCACACCTCCTCTCCTGTTGGCCACCTCTTCTCTCTTCTCCCCTCTCCCTCCCCCCTTTATCTTTCTCTCTCTCTCTCCCTCGCTCGCTCTCTCTCTCTCTGCTCAGTGCAATGCTGCCAGGCCCGTTCCTGGCTCAGTTAGCCTCTCTGTCATTCAATCCATCTGTCGGCAAGTCAACTTTGTTTACAGCGGGTGGCCCAAGCCTCTTTTCTTCTTCAAGGAGCACTAAAGCCCCCTCCCGCCGCCACCAAGGTCAGTGGTTAGCCAATCGTGCTCCAAAAAAAAAAAGAAAACTGCAACTGTTAAAAGTGGCAAAAAAAATTTAAATACACCTTCCTCTACATACACGTGCAAATAAAGGACAATGCCTGCAATTTTTTTTTATTCTTTCTTATTTTAAAACCTGCCTACAGATGACTAGATGCACACAGATACACACAGACAGCTACAAATAGACACAACCCTGACACAAAAAAGCACACATTCCCTCGGAGGAAAAAAAAGCCAGATCAAGATTTAAGTAATTAGCCGCTGATTGGCCTCTGTCATCATCTATCTGCTCACAAAACAGAGCAAGAGAGAAGTTTAAAAATCTTAATTGGCAGAGATGACTGATGGTAATAACACAAGAAGAGCCGACTGGAGGCGCAAGCATCTGTGATTTTTTAAAAATAAACACACAGCATACGTACAATATGCTCTCATACTGACCCAATCCAGAAACCCAGAACTCAACGTCAGTGTCAAATCTGTGCCCTACAGAAATAGTTGTGGGTAGCATATGCAGCAGTGCTGGAGGTCAAATCCATTTCAGCTGAGAAGGTAAATGATTGCAGAAAATTAAAAATTTAAATCAAACTTTATTAGAAATATCTGCTATATAATAGTGCACATATAACACATATACTAACATACTAATTAAGCAAGGAAAAAGTTTTAAAATGAACAAGAAATACTTGTTATCTAATTTCCCTTACGGGGATTAATAATTAAAGTAATTCTTAATCTTACTTACATTTGAAACCTATAACTTAACACTAATGAAGTTTGAACCACATGGAGTGTTCTCTCCTGGTGTGAAGCAGGAATTCACTTCACACCTGAGACATACCTGGTGTTGTTTCAAACGCACCATCATCCCTCCCACCCAGTTATAAGCTTGGAGGGAAACTGGCAGGAGGGAACATGCACCCTCTCACTCTCCTAACACACACGCATACGCTCTGTAAATGTCTGTACTTCTGTATTTGCCTTGTAACAGAATCTATTGCACCAATGCTAGTAACTGATGGCTGTCTCTAGTGTCACAGTGAAGAAGCTTGTCTTCTATTATATTCTTTGCTATCTTTTTCACATCATCTCTACTCAGCTGCTACCTTGCTCCAGTCTTATCCCTCTCCCTTCTGTCTCTTGCTCCTCTTTGTGATCATCTCCCAGTACAATCTGCTGATGGGGGCATTAGCCTACTACCTAGGAGGCACTGCCTGGCACTGCTGCGCCCACAAAGGGCAACAGAGAAAAAGAGATGGAATGAAGGCAAAAGAAAAGAAAAGAGAACAGAACAAAGAGTAGCTATATGAAGGACAAAAATGAAGAGGATGAAAAGATAAAAGGATAGATCAATCGTGTAAAAAAGTGCGACAGAGGTAAAAGAGAGAAAGGAAGAGCAGAGAGAGGTTCTGTCATGTTGGATGAAAGCTGTGCCTACTAGGCAGTGGCCACTGTGTAAAGCCACTGATGCTGCCACCCTCACAGCAGGGGTGTGTGAAGGCACAAAGTTGACCAGATGACATACATGCACGTACGCACTCACACACGCACGCACGCACGCACACACACACACACACACACACACACACACACACACACACACACACACACACACACACACACACACACACACACACACACACACACACACACACACACACACACACACACACACACACACACACACACACACACACACTATTCAGTTTGAAGAGTCCTTTATACGGTGACTATATAGATGTAAAGGTAGAAAAGAGATGAGCATATGAGGTGAAGAGCGGATGGTGGATGGATGGCAGAGGGCTGGTGCCTCCCTTTCCTTCTCTGTCCTCCAGCAGTAGTGTGTGTATGTAGGCCAGTGTCCCAGGGCACACTTGGCTGGGGTGGCAACAGTTGTAGCCGACAGATTTGCCTCCATCTTGCCTGAGGTCTCACAGTCAGCGATCTGTCTATCTATCCACTTCCAGCCCTCAGGATGGACAGATTACAACTCTGCCTAATAGTCTTTGTAGTTACACTGTGCACTGGTTTACCTTTATGGCATCTAAATGTAACCATGAACTTGGGATGGACCAAATTCATGCAATTCTAAAGTAAAACAGGCCCTTCTCTCCTAGCATTAATCAACCATTACGGCGTGCGTAAACAAACAAAAGGGTGCAGTTGGCCATGTTGAAACTACTGACAACTTAAACCATCCATCCTCGAGGCAGTGTGGAGGTGGAGTGATATTTATTACAGATGTGCACACAATTAATATAGAACAATATTGTACCTCACAAGATTGAATGAAATAATACAAAACTAATTTTGATTATAGACCAAAAAAGAAAAAGAAAAAGGTGCTCGGTGCCAAAGGGTCAAATCAGATTAAGCTATAATGATAAATAAGCGTACTGACAGATAATACTCAGACATATTGGGCAGTATGGACAGTATGTATGCTTTAAAGTTGGTTGAACTCCTGCACTGCCAAGATGGCAACTTACTCAGTCTCTGCCCACTGCACAGTAATGCAGAACATAACTGAGTATTCAAGTGAAGACAACATGCCAAAGCCACCAGCTGAAGTCAGGATGCATTAAATTAAGCAACAAGAAGACAAAAGGTAGAAAAGTCACGTACCAGTTTGTACATGTGTGAAAACACATAAAACACCCCCCTAATGCCGTAAGGAGTAGATTATCCTATTGTTTGACTACAACTAAGATTAAAAAGGAAATGTTGCTGTTCAAGGATTTTAGTGCCAATTTCATTAAAGCCTAGTTCAAATAATTTCCATATATATATTCATTAGTGCCCAGCTTGATAAAAATACACATTGTGTTTTAATTACTGTCACATGAACAAAATGAACTGACAATTAATGAGAAAGAAACATTGCATTGCATTGATGAGTAAGACAGTGTGAGAGACAAAAAGAGGTTAAGAGTCAAAAAAACTGTAGGAAAGATAAAAAGTAGGTCTCAACAGACAGAGCGAGAGAGACAGCAAAAGTGCAAGAGAGAGAGAGGTGAGGAGGCAGGATGGCAGAGAGGGCACTCCGACAGCGAGGAGAGAAGAACACGGCAAGGTCTCGTCACCGGGCCAACGGGCCCACCACTGTCAACATCATGGCACTCTGTGGTACACACATACACACACATGCACACACGGCTGGCCGACGGCCCTCCCAGCTGCCCTATCCGTAACTGTCTGATTAGTTGTGCTAAGCAGCCCCTCCCCTGCCAACCATGGTGCCATCTGCTACCCAACAACATGGCCGCCGACCAGACAAGCACACACACACACGCACACACAAACACTTACACAAGCACAGAAAAACACACAGGAAGCCTCATACCTGGCACTGCCCCACTGCTGTCACACAGAGACACACACATCAAACTTCACAGACACAGGTGTAGCCCAAAGGTATCAACACGTAACATTCGCACAAAGACATGCACACAGACCCTTCTAATTGCATGCTCACAGACACACAAGTCAATCGACATCGCAATATTGTGGGCATGCACACACACAGCCTCTGTGTGCATACATGTGTGTGGTGACAGTGGTTAGGCACTGTTAATGCCAGGTAGCAAGAACGATGCTGTGCTCAAGTGTGTGTGCGCATTCGCTGGCAGTGCCTGAAGATTCATTATGGCCCCCACCTCTCCAGAGCAACTACAGCCCGCGTGGCGCCCCGGCCCTTTTATTCCGGGCCGTGATTGGACAAGGGCCTCCCGCCGAGTTGGTTTGCAGCAGTTTTGTCGCGCCCAGATTTCACTTGCTGCTCAAAGCGAGCCTCTGGCGGGACGCGGCATCTGCTGCCTCACCTTCCTCATTTACACTTCTCCGCCCTCACACACACACACAGTTCTGCTCACCGCCTTTCCAGACCTTGCTATCACGATGTACAACTGAAAGGGGGGGGGACTAAGTAGAACTACAGAGACGAGAGAGAGAGCAGAACCGTGACATGTTTAATAGACTTTAGGGAACTTAGTTTATAAGAATCGCAGCAGTTGGTCAGGAGAATTGTCTGACTATCTCACTCTCAGGGTCACAGAAAGGAGAGTGTGGCCTTAAAATACCAGCATCTGAATCTGCTTATACCCCCGTTTCCCACATTGTTTGATCTAGATGATTCTAGATAATATACATGATCCTTCCTTTCATAATCTTACAAAAGTCTTTCAGGTAACTGTGTGCCCGTTTCATATTCATTTGCACCTATTACACCTCGCTTCCTCCTGTTTTAACTCTCAGCCAGATGCAACATATGCATGACGCAGTTACAAGAAATGCAAGTAAACAGGAGATTTGAATGGTTATCATAGGATGGAACATAATGTAGTATATTGAGCCCACCCCCCTTGGAGAAAATATACTAGTATATCAAATATGAGAGTGGCGGTTTTGTTATGTATTAAAGTAATTGGATGGCAGAAGGGGTGCACAATAGATGTGCCATCCTTTGACCTCCTCACGTTTGGACATGCTCTGAATACTTCCAGAACACAACATCCTGATTAAAAGGCTGCTGTAGAATTCATCTTGCATTTTCCTGAGTTATCTGACATTTTCAGGGCTGCTCTTCCTGGCCTTAATGTAACATTCTTTCCATACCTGTAAACCTCTTCATATGCCATGAAAGCTTTAGCCTCCATAGCAATCCAAATGCTTTACCTCACAGCCTCTGGTGTCCAGTATCAACTAGGAACTTTTTGGGTTGGCCTCACCCACAGATGCCTATTTTGTTTCAGTTACACGCAGCTCTGATCTTAAGGTAAATCAGGGAGGTAGATCGGAAGATACATACATTTTTTATGATGGATTCATCCAGCAGCCAATGCAACTGCTAAACATATTCACTACCTAGCCTCGATTAAACCATTGACAGTATAAACCTGAACTAAACATTTCCTGGTCCAAAAATCCTTACTCAGAAGTTCTAGGTGTAACAGTGACAATGAACAAACTTATGCACTGAGATAGTTTCAGCTCCTGCTCAAAGCAAGCGAGCACCCTCATGAAGATGGATGCTTGATTTCATGGGGATAACAAAATCACTGGAAGATTTGGGGTCTCGCAGATATTCAACCAGTCCCAAACTCAAAGCTGGCGCACAGGTCTTAACTAACCAATGGATACACTAACGCATGCAAACACACACATATCCACTTATTCCTCTTTGGCATGTGTTTAAACAGAAGTTATGCTGGGCAGTTTTCACTGTGGCCTTTGGTATGTGTGATCACAACACGAAGAGAGATGAGGCCGGATGGAAGAAGAAAAGAGAGAAAGTAAAGAAAGACAGGAGTAAACAAACAAAACAAACTTAGTAAAGCCCTCTGCTGGGCTGGGGCCGGGACTGGAGTGTGTGTGTGTGTGTGTGTGAGGCGATGTGAACAGAGTGGCGGGGATTAGGACAGATCCTGGGCTGTCCAACTCACAGCTGGCTGATGATCCAATCCTGGAGCACAGCGCAGCGCACCAGCCGCCATGGGACCCCCGGATGCGTGCCTGCATCTGTGTGTGAGCGGGTGTGTTTGTGTCTGTGTGTACAGGCATGTGGGTTCGACTGATGTGCATAGCAGTGCGCACATTTGCGAGGATGCAGTTGAACAAACAAATATGTGCGTCTGCACACTATGCTGTGTGTTTATCAGGAAGGAAGGTAGGGCTATCAAAAATCAAACAGAAGCTGTCTGCGCTTCATGTCCCCTGTTTGAAGGCGAGCTGTGATCATTTGGGCCATGAGAGGAGCACAGAATGAAAGAGGGGAGCGAGCAAGTAGCAAAGAGAGAATCAAAGCACTGCCTACGAAGGCTGGTCATACCAATGCCTTCCAACCTCACTACTGTGAATTCCACTCTCTCCTCTTACTCCCCAACAACACACAAACACTGGGCTGTTGCAAACCAGTACAGTAAAGCTACAAGCACCCTGAAGTGAACAGACTATGAATGAACTACATGCAGCTTTTCATAAACCCCAGAGGCCCACAGATGGACAGAAAGAGACAGAGGTAGAGAGATAGAGGGGAGACACACTTGCTTGATTTGTTTAGTAGGAGCAGCAAGATGAGAAAAAATGAAAAGAACAAGAGGTGAAAAAACTGCAAGCTTGCCTAAGACAGGACAAAGGCTATCACCAAATTTCAACTGACATGTGTTTGAGAGCTACCTCCACACGGAGATGACATCTCAGTGCTACCTCTGTCTCTGTCTGTGTGGATGTGGAAGACTTGTAGCTGCTCAAACATCGCAAACAACCCTGCATTCACTCCTTTTGTTTAAACAAGATCTTGTTTGACAACTTGTGTTTATTTGCGTAAAGGCCTAAAATCCCTCACTACCCTCTATCATGGCTAATCTTCAAGTCAGGCTCTATACCTTTACCCATATTAAAACTGCCTAAATTATTTCACAAGATTTGAAATTCCACTAGTATTTCAAACATCTATAAGTCCATAAGTAGGCTTACAATGAAATGTACTGCTAATAAATGAATGAATAATTCTGCTTTTTTTAAACTATATGTCTTTTTTGCATCTTTTTGGACCATGATAATTAATAGAGATACACCGAGCTACAGTCTAAAACCTTTGTTTAGAAGATTCCCTCAGTGGATCTGAATTTAAAAGAGGTCTCAACTCTCAGAGGATATTGTGAATACAGACACCGCTGTCTGTACACTGTACCTATCACCATCATTTAGACTCAAAACAATGGTTTTTGGCTCTCAGTGAAACAGAATTATTAAATTACTCTGTCAAGCTTGTGCTGTAGATGATCATCATTTTGTAGCTTTTAAAGGCACCCTGTGTAAGTTTTATTTAGGTATAATGCTATTGGCATGCAAGTAGTGCAATGCATAATAATGTATCAACAGACAACTGAATAAAAATAAGTATAGTAACTTTTATTAATAAGTAATGTTGTTAAAATGACCCAACGGACAGATGAAAGGTATCCAATAAACTAAATGTAAATATAACTTTCAAACTGAACAAAGATAACCAAAATAAAGAAAGAAATTTAATGACAGCTACGGTGGCAGGTCATATAGTAAACATGACTGACTATATTTAATACAAAATGTCTGTAACATCAAACACGACCTCTTTTATTGTAATATTGCACAAGAAATGTCGATGTTATTATTCAATACATATTAAATTAGTGTCAAAAGTGGCTTTAACTGCTAATGACTAAAATTGAATTTGAAGGGCTACATGCTCAGCCAAGTCAACAGCTGTCAAACATCTAGTATGCATCTGAGGATAGATAAAACTATAAACTCTCTCATGCACATACAGCCACACACATGGCGGTAAAATGGTTTAGTCCAGTGGCTCCTTTAGCACAGGTCAAAGTCATCTTGTTGCCACATTAATATGCATGTCATTCTTCACAGCTGGCTGCAAAATACACATGCACGCACATACACACACACCATTGTGCACACACTACAGCCCGCTATGCAGCCAGTGTGTAAGCACTGGCCAGATGACAGACAAACACACTTAAACACAGATCAGAGCCAGAAGCAGCAGTGGACACACACACACACACACATATACCCACACACAAATTACACAAACTTGCATCCCGCAGCCTGCAGCACCACAGGCCATCACCGCCACATCTGTGCCCATCTCAGACACCTCGGCTGTGGGCAGCAGGGGTGAGAGTGTGCCCTGAGTGGCTGGCATGGGCTGGCATGGCCTTGGCAGTGGATGGTGTGGAAGGGAACAGCAGCCAGCGCATGACAGGAGGAGAGAGAGGGAAGGAAAAGGACAAGAGTGGAATTTAGGAAGAAAGGAGAAAGGGAGGATGTTAGGATGATGGACAGGAAGGAGGGAAAACGAATGATACGCTACAGTTTAGAGGATGTTAAAGAAAGAAGGGACACCATGACAAAATGTGCGGTATTTGAAAAGTTAGATAAATGTGTAGACAGATCACAGATAAGAATAACAGATGAAATGATACAGGAAGGATAGGGAAAGGAAAAGAAACAAGATGGAGGGGAGCCGGTAGCGCCCGTCGTGAGAACGGGTGCAGGGCACTGGCAGGTGGCACTAAGGCCAGGCTGTCCAGTGACAATCAGCCACACTGTTATGTATGTGTGTCTGTGCAGGTCTGTGTGTGTGTGTGTGGGCATGCCAGGGACAGAAGAAAGGCTCAGGCGCCATTTTGGCTCTGCTGGAGCTGTTGCTGGGCTGGGCACTGGCCTGGTGGCACAGAGCGGGCAGTGTGTTTGTGTGTATGTGTGTGTTGCATTATGTTGTGGCATGCTTAACAGGATTAGAGGTGACCTAGTGAGGTCCAGTTGGTACCGGGACCATGGCACAGCGGCGCGCATGTGTGTTTATGTGTGTGTGGTTTGTATAATAGGATTAGCTGTTACCTGGTGCGGTACAGTTGGTGTGCTGGTCTGAACTGGACTGGACTGGGCTGAGCTGGGCAGGAGCTGGGCAGAGGGGAGTGCTGTGCCCATGTGTGTGTGTGTGAGTGTGGTGGCATGTATAATAGGATTAGGTACTACCTGGTGAGGTGCAGTTGGCGCTGGGCATTTGCCAGCTGTTCTGCTAGGCTCAGGGCTTCGGCCTGCCATTGGCTCCCGTCCTTTTGGACCGCCTCCAGATGCTGCCGACAGCCAACCAGCTCTGAGCTCAGCCTTTCCACTTCCTGTCCCGCAGAGATGAAGGAAGACAGGGTAGAAGAGGTGAGGAAATCTTCCACAACAACTCACCTTATGCTCTCGAGCACAATGTTAAAGCCTGACTACAACATCATGTTATGTCTGAAACAAGAAAACTAATGTTGATCATCTAAATCTCAAAAAAGGTGATTTCAGTATCTCAAACAGTAATATAATGGTGCAAAGTAAAACCAGAACTATTTTGCACAGGGCATTTGAAATAAAACAACTTTGGGTATGCATTCTAAATGATTACAGATTAATAATTTCAGATACATTTAGAAGTATTCCTTTTGCTTGCTCTATTCAGCCGAAAAGACAACTAGCTAAATTATCAAAATCTAAATAACTTTATAAACCTCAACTAACTAAATTCAGACATACCTGGGCAGCCTTTTCCATCTGTCTGCTCGTCTTGGCATTGAAATCTCGGAGTTCTCTCTCTGCCTCCTCTTTCTTGAGCTTAGCCTGGCTGAGCTGATATCGCAAATCAACACATACCTGGAAAAGACAAAACAAATATTTTGTAGTTTTTGTTTAACAAATCCTGCTTCACTATCTTACTATATCCAAACCCTCATTTCACCAGACCCTGACATATACTCAGTAATTTTCCAAGGCTAAAGTTTACTTATGTAAATACAGTATGTTTTCATACTGATTTTTGAGTTTCATTTATCTCACTCCCTGAAAACACATACAGCAAAACCTAAAATCTGTCTCTTCAACTGAAGCTTGGTATGTCACTTACCTCCAGCTCACTAATGCTGAATATATCCTTTCAAATACTAAAGGTAAGCATTGGACCCAAAGGTCTTTGCTGCCACCCAGTGGATTTACAAAAGCATTACACGTAGAAAGTACAAACAAACTTCCGGGCACTGGTCTCCCAGCAAAAGTAGTTTTTTCACAGTAATTCTTTATCTTTTTACCTAAGCATGAATAGCCTGTTTTCCTGGATCATGCTTATATGATATGATGAATATATGCATCAGCTTAAAGTGTTCTTAAATATAGTGTACCTGGGTGTTGTCTTGTTCTTGACTCGTAAGTTTGCGGAAGGTATCTTCCAGCTGATTGGTCAGTGAACTCTTGTCTCTGTGAGCCCTGTCGAGCTGTCCTTCTAACTCAGCAACACGCTGGGAGAGGCTAGAGACCTGACACACACATAACACATCTTTTATTTGGTGGCATCGCTAGAAATTCATGCAGAAATTAAGAAGAGAAATACTCGTAGTTCAGTATTTTAGTTCAAGGATATCAATGCAAAGATGAATGGAGTTAAGTGCAGCAGATGTTAACATTTGTTATCATTACTATGCAAACAAACAGCAATGTCATGGGGAGGTTTGATTTTGCATTTATGTATTAATATAATCAGTAGTTCAAAGCAGAGTAGGGGACTGGAGCTTACACACATCAACATCCGTTTCAGCTTAGTTTTTTTCTATACAAACTGTATAAATGTCAACACGTATGACACTTACTGTATGTGCCAGCTGCTCTTTTTGTTTGCATGCCTCAGCCTGGCCCTCCTTTCTGGCCTCATTCATTCTCTCCTGCAAAGCATTTGCTTCTCTGTCTAGTTGTTCTCTCTGTTGTACCATTTCCCTGGACAACTGTTTAAACTGCACCTCCACCTGCATGCACACACAAACACAAAGTTTACCAGCACTAACCAAATCCAGATGTGAAAATAATTTTAGGGGACAACAAGAGAAGAACTGGCCTGTACATAATTACAGTTTCCACAACTAGAAACATGTACATTTCTCTCACCTTGGTTTTGTGCAGATTTGCTTCTTCTGCCATCTCCACAGCCTGTTTGACCTGAAGACAGGCTGACCACTCCCTCTGTTGCGCCTCTCGTTGACTGGCACGCACAGTACGCAGAGCCACCAGTAACTCATCACGCTCTCTGAAAGATCACAGGTAGTGTGGTTCATGGACAGTGTAAATAAATGGGACTTATTGGAACTATGGGATTTAATTCTAAATCTCCTTGTTCGGGCCATGCCCTTACAGTAGCTAACAAAAACTGTTATGACAGTCTATGACAACTATGACTATGAGCCATCAGTATATCTCCTACAGAGCTAGAATGAAGACATAAATAAAAAATCTGCAAGATAAAAATAAGGTAAGAGGGCGTTTGTTTCTACTAACTTTGTGAGCCTGTCAATGGCCTGAACATGCTGATTTGCATGAGTCCCAGCCAACACAGCATCATGCTGTGCACACTTCAGACACAATCCTGCCACACGGGGAGCTCCATCAGCCTTCAGTGCATCTTCAGCCTGCTTCTCCTTAAGTCTCAGACGATTCTTCACCTCCTCAAGCTCCCTCTGACTGACAGCCAGATCCTTCCTAGTAATAGAAAGATAGAGAGAGAGAATATGGATGAGAAAGCAGATGAGTAATGCCTTTAACAGCATAGTCAGTGGCAAAAGATGCAGAGGATAACACCCACTTTAAAGAGATGACCTGTGCCTCAAAGCTTTCAATCTGGGCCTTGTAGATTCCTTTCAATTGTTCCTGAGCACAAAGATGAGACAAAAATAAACACACAACTGTGATGACCTGAAAATGCAGTGGGATGGTACAGTAACTGTAGAAAAAGAAGAAAATAGATCAAGCATTCTCACCAGCTCATTTTTCCATGTGCTGTGTTCTGCTCTCTGCAGCACACTGTGATCAGTTATGGAGTGTGTGTTGGCCATGCTCTGATTCACCTGAGGAAAACATCAGACCAGTGCTTACAATGTTTTTTTTTAACTGAAAGACATCCCACCTAAACTTGAAATGCATTTTCTAAAAGGAAATGCACGTTAATTGCCCCAATCTTTGTCCAAAGATTAATTTTTACTTCTGCCATAGAACCATACAGTCTGTGAGTGGACTATTCAGAGATGCTGTGGTTCACATGATCCACCAGATGTCTAAGTAAACATATTCATTAACAAGTACTGTAGTTTTACAAAATCATTTTTTTGCATAAATAAAAGTGTAG
Source organism: Parambassis ranga (assembly GCF_900634625.1). Lineage (NCBI taxonomy): Eukaryota > Metazoa > Chordata > Actinopteri > Ambassidae > Parambassis > Parambassis ranga. The sequence goes on from NC_041035.1 coordinate 11,119,370, forward strand.
GAACTAAAATATAATGCTTGACACACAATTTGCTGATAACTCAAATTTGAAATGCTACTAGTATGACATACGTTACAGCACCATTCAACATTTAAACTATTCCCAAGACATTAAAACTGTTCAAATGTATGGTGAATGCTTTTTGAAGTATTGCTTTTAAAGTTTTTTTCTGGTCAAACACACACACAAAGACATTACCATAGAGTTTTGGATCGTGTAATCTTTGAGAGATTCGTCCACTGCCTTTATTTTGAGCTCTGAATGCAGCTTCTCATTTTCCACCACCACCACTCTGACCCTCTGTTTCATTTCCTGCAGCTCTTCCTGATGTCAGAACAACAGAGAAAACAGTCAAAACTTATTCAAAACAAGGAAACCACTCTACATTTGAGCACAGACCTTGCAGAATTTGACCTCTGCTTCCAGGTGCTGGATGTACTCTGACTGGTTGTAAATCATTGGGACCAAATCTTGAAATGCAGGCACAGTGGACCTCACTTGGTGCTGTACACTCTAACAGTAGAAAAACATTGTGACAATCACATGAGGGGAATACAATTGGCAAGCAAGGTAGGGGTAAAGTGTAAAAGCTTGAATGAATTCCTGCAGGAAAATATAGAAAATATTGGATATCTTTCCATGAAAAATAATTTTCTGTAATGATTTTAAACATTCAAACATACAAAGCTGCACGCTCTACCTTTGATTGAGACGGTTTCTCTGATGGAGAGAGCGGAGAGGGCATTTCTCTGCACTGCTTCAACAAAAGGCTCTTCAGCTGATTAACTACAAATTCAAAACACACACACACACGAAGAATTTGAATCTAACTTTGCACTGTGTATCAATAAGATGCTAAACAGAAAAAACTCCAGCTGTTGCACGATGAGGGCTAAGTCTCTGTCAGACAGCCATGTCATAGCTAGTCACATGAGTCACCTGCTTCACTCTGTGTCTTTTGGCTCCATGCAGTTTTGTCCTCTTCAGTTATGTTTGTGAAGAAGCTTCCATCACTGGCTCTGACAGCCTCCTCTTCCTCTTTCTCTTCTTCATCTGGGTTTAGCTGCTCCAGAGCACTGCTCAGCTGCTGGATGCTCTGGTTGGCTCGCTCTGAAACAACATATACTGTTTTTAATGCTCCATAAGAATCACTTGACATCTATTCAGGTCAGTGAATAGACATCGTCTGTGTGTTTATTCGCTGGGGGCCTCAATTCTTGCTGTATGCACCTTTTACTTTTTTATGTTTATTTGTACCTTAATTCCATTGTATTTTATAGAGTTCACAGTGTTCAAATTTTCACCCACTATATCTTTGTTATCTCTTTATTCTCTAGGGTTTTAAACACAGGTAAAGCACAACTCAATTAATAGAACTGATTGTTAGTACACTGGGAAAACAAACGGCAACAGGTGGCAGTCGTGCGTCGTTAGCTTCCCTATCTTGATACGAGTCAATGGCACAAGTGAGCTTCTAACAGGGTTTAACAGCAACACCGGCATGTTGACATGACATGTTAAAACAAAGTTCGCCTGATGTTGCTACGTTAATGAACTATAACATGTCTCTCCTTAGCTAATTACCACAGGTTAGCAAATGTAGCACGATCAAACGCTATCTTACGTCTAAGCTCCTTTTGCATAGCGTCCAGCTGCTCCGCTTCCTCTTCATCTGAGTCTAACCGTTTCATTGATGTATACACGTTGTTTAACTACACTATTTTACTAAATTAATACGCTAGGCTAGGCATAACACACACAACGACAGCCATCACTCAGCGCGTCGTAACGGTCATCGGGTCTCCAAGCGGTGATCCACACCAGCGTGTCGCTGAGGCGGTGTTCTGGTTTCCTACAGTCTGGAGTGTATCACCGCCCGTCCCAGTGTACCAGGAACATCAAATCGAGGCAACCATCGACCAAACGACTGCCACTTCCGTAAACTCAAGCAAATTCTGGGACTTGTAGTTCTTATCAGTATCTTTGCTGAAGAACCAATTTAAGTTAACTTGATTGCACACACATATAGAGGCTTAGTTAATAAAAGATCTGGACATCATATGCAAAATGTTTTGTGGAAAATAAATGATGTTTGTTTTTTGAATATTTGCCACAAATATATTTAGAAACATTTGCTAAAATCTGAACAAAATCCCACTAACACACTCAATACAGCTGGACTTCCTTTTTACATGTTTTTATATGCAAGCCTTATCTCTCTTTAGGTAAAACATGACTAATTTATCACACATATTGTTGCAGTTATCTGGCCAGCTGGGTATTTTTGGGACATTTCCTTAATTTGACATGGTAAAACTTGAATTATTCCCCTTGGGGAATAATTGCCATATTAGTGAAGATTATGAGAGGGATAGTATGATAATGATTTTTATTGTACCTTGAGAAGGAAAGTACAGAGTTAATGCATCACCTGCTGTCCTGGTTCTCTTTAGTTCACACTGGTGTGCAGCCCCATGTTACTTTCACTTCTCTTATCATCTTATCATGGCAGTCTGGTGACTCAGTGTTGAGCACTCCAACATGTACACACATACCTGCATTTAGTGCATGCTCAACAACTAAGTGATCGGTTGTCTTATTACTCAGAATTGGTTTCACATCTTAAATAGGCCATTTGGTTGGTAAATTGTGGACATTTTACATGAAGAAGTGAAAATTTAACCCACCTTTGTTTTTATTTTAGCACAAAAACAGTCGGTTGAACATCAAGGACTGGGGAATTCAAATGACATGGTTGTGATTTTTAGTTGGCGTGTGTTTCAGTTGAAAGGGCGTGTGTCTGTTTGCTGTTGCTTACAAAAGGGTCAGACAAAGGTAACCATGGATACACCCTCTTCCTATTGCACAATAACAGATAACTTCCTGTCTGCCGAATGAGCCTTGGCTGTACTTTTGATTTTTGCGACATTTAATTTTTCAAAAGAAGAGGCAGTGAGTCAGAGCGACACAAATTCATTCATAAACAAGACATTGTGCTGTGATCTAGCCAGTTTGACATTTTCATTCATGGTTTATTGTTGACAGCTTCAACACAGAGTTTGGGTCGCATGCATTAAAAATCAGATGTTTATCATGATGAGAAACTAATCTATGTGTTTCATAGAGTCACCAGGTCACTTTATCACCTACAGTGAAACAGCATGTCTGCAGATGAGCAGTTGTACGCAAGTGTTTGCATGTTAGGGTATTTCCAGAAAACCACATCAGCCTACCATACTGACTGTGGTTAAAGGCCCACGCACAAACCTCCTGTCCCACGTTTACTAAATGTCACCTCTGCCATATATAATTTTTTAACCAATTCCCCACCTGTAATTGCAACATCTCCCTTCACTCCAAACTCCCCCTCCCACTGTTTGAGCGGCTGCTCCAGAGTGAGCTGTGCTTTTTATATGAAGGTGGGGGTTCACTTTTTTTAAACACATCATGCTCATCAAAAACAACCGAACAGTGACAAAAGAAAAGCACCTAAGAACGACCTCATCATTTTTAAGGTTGTTATATGGAAATCTGTAACAATAACAACAGAAAAACTACGACAGAGGGGGAGTGGAGAAGAAGAAAAACAGCTAACCTGGTTAAGCATATGGGAAAGTGGTGCACTCTGCCACATCTGAAAGGCCTCAGTCAGCTGTACTCTGATGGCTTTTTGCAGCACCCACCTTACTTCCTACACTGGAAATGGATTCTGTGCTGACAGAAAGAGTGCCAAGCTATGCACAGCTCAGGAATGAGAGGCCATGCTGTAAGAAGACAGAACAAGAGGACACACCTGCATACTGCATGTTTGCAAGTGCTTGTAGGTAAGCACACATAGTTGTATGTGTGTGTCTGACAACACATGTGCTGCTAATACTCACAAATAAATTATAAAATCCAACACAAACATGACACAAATAACACTCATGACAATGGAAAATGTTTCTAAAGGTCTACAAAAAGTAAGGGCATGACTGGACAACAACAATGAACCATAAATTAAAGGCATTTCAGCATTTTTCCTTCTTCTTCATCTTGTTTCTAACACCACTGCTGTGTAGTAGACTTTAGTAACTTCAAGTTACAACTCATTATACAACAAGCATGTCACAGTCAGTTCACTGTGTTTTGGTATTTGGTTGTTGAATATGTTTTCTTAAATTGTTGTGTGCCTTTTACAGCTAACCTGCCATTGTATAAGTGACAGTAAGTAACTGTCTGCCTCCTACCCAGAGGTTACTCTAACCTGAACCAGTTCTTATCCAACTGACGCCCTTTAGTATAGTGTCTTTTAGGCCATCACTAGAAACTGTTTCAAAGAATACTGGGCGTATGTTTGGATCTGCCATTGACTAACTCGCTAAACCTGCTACTCACTGAACCTAGAAAATACCCCTGTGGCTGGTACTTCCACACAATAGATTGGTCTGGTCATCCTGCTCAAAATGTCTTCTCTCTGATGGTCTAACACTCAAACTGGTCCTCATAAAGAGAGTTACACACACACACACACAATAACTTGAGTCAAGAACCACATTAATCAGATTTCAGATTTCTTAATAAAAATAATTCATTTCAGGACAACATATAAATAATTATTGAATCACACAATACAGATATCTTGATATGAATAAATACTTAACAAATAAAACCAGGCTTTTTTCATACAATACCCTATTGTCGAAATGTCACACAAAGAAACTTCCACACCATTTGCATGTTTTGTTACACCTTCTGCTCTTAAGCCAATGCTCTTCCAACTGTTGGAATGTCCCTATGCAAGTCAGAGTACCATTCCTAAATGCCTCAGCAGCTTAGACAAGTCATGTGCAACTTAAGTGATTTCCTCCCAGATGAACCCAGTCAGAGCCCCTAACCTCATGTTAGGAGGTCCTGATGAGCTGACCACCGATTGGCCTTTTAATTGATTAAGGTTTGTCTAGAGGTGATTAAAGCACACAGAGATCTACGTACAGGCCGTCAACATGTGGGCTGGCCCGACAGCTTTAGTTACAGTTGAATGAAAAGGCAGACCGAGAGCCTGTTTGTCTATATTTTAACTAGAGCCACAGATGGACATCTGGGTACAGCAGAGTAGCAGAAGAGAAGTATGAGGGAGAAAAATGCTTGATGTCACATTTTAGTTATTCTGACAAATGTTATATTTTCAAGGTTTCCTCTGTAGATAACCATTTCTTTGTATTTGGATAAAACAGGCACTCTCAGAAAGATGTTGTCTGTTTGGGGATTTTTAACATGGCAGATCTTGATAAGTTTTATGTGTGGTTACGTAGAATCAGAGATGTCTATCTGTGGCACTTCAGGCTGGCCATTTTTAAGGAGGTAACAACAACTGTTTGGCAATTGATGGCACATGTTTTTTGGCAGAAACAAAACCAAGTATATCAAAATACATTAAAAATTCTAAAATTAAAAAAAAAAAAAAAAGAAGAGGAATGTCAGTTTTTTGTGTGTATTACAACGCACACATGTGCGTCCTTGAGTGTGTGTATGTGTGTGTGTGTGTTGGAGATGAGGCATCGGGTTGGAAGGTCCTACAATATGGACAAAGATCCATATCACAAAAGCATTTTATATGTGGAGGCACTGATCCGTAACCACTGATCAGGCCTCTCTGGTCCATAACATTTCAATCACTACTTAAAGGCAAAACTTATGGAGGATCAGCCCCAATACTGTGCAGTTGTAGAAACGGCACAAAACACATTCAGATAAACAAGATTAGCCAAAGAAGGCAATGGGATTGCTCTCTGAAGTTTTGAAATTGGCACATCCAGGTGGGGTGGAGCAGAGAGGAATGCATTTCTTTATGGGTTTACCTACACATCACCTCAGGCTAGGGTGGGGGCATACAATCTCACAGAGCTGTGTGTGCATATGTGTGTATGTGTTGGTAAGCTGGATAACTATTTCTTCACTCCTCTTCTGTTCAGCCTGTTAACCGGCAATCCACTTTTTGACAGGACTGGCAAAACTGCATTTTGTGAGTGCATGTGTAGGTTTGTGTGCGCATGTGTCTCTATGCTTTTCCAGGTGCTTAAGTGGTAAGTAAACAGGAAAACAACGTCCAAGGCAACAGATTTGTTTTGGAGAGAAAAGGGGAAATAAGAGGAAGGAAAGGAGAAATAGAAAGAGAATGAATCCTGTCTCTACTGTGTTCTCTGCCTTCTGTCCGCTGACACCACCAGCATGTTGGCTACAATGGAGAGGCTTTTATTTCTGTACATGTAGCACCAGAACTAGCAGGGGCCTGCCCTGTCTGTCTTGCACATGGTTTGTTTTTAACTTTCCATATTGAGAGCTTTACATTGTCAGCTTCATAAACAAATAATTAACAATACTAATTTGCATCAAAATCTTTTTTGGCTAATTGTTTTGGGAGGACATACTATAAATGAGTGATTTTAGAGAACTGAACTGAACAATAGTGAGTGCTGTTTAACTTAACTTTAAGCACTTCAATTGCAATACTTTGGCCCGGTTTGGCTCACTTCTGCTTTCTACTTCCACAGATTTGTCGCTGGGTTTTCGCAACTACTGCGCCCCTCACTCTACAGAGCAAATGCTAGACAGACAGGCAGACAGATACACAGATAGGTTAAGACAGACAGACATACGGGGGGTATAAATCCTTGGCTGTGGTCTAGAAAGCAATGTCAGATGCTTCTTTTTATGTCAACATACAATCATTTTGTCCGGCACGGTTCACTACGTACCTCTAAATACATATTGTACACCAAGAGTGAAGTCAGTTGCTCTGACATGTAGCCAGACCTCTCACCGCGTAAGTGCACAGGGCACATTAGATGATAATAATTGCACAAAGAGGTATTCTGGAGGCCATGTCTACTGTGAACACACACACACACACTCACCACCCCCCATGTACACACACTCTCTCTTCACATTCTACATGGGGGGTTTGATTTTCAGGCCATTAGGTTACTAGTTAGCCACTAGCTAGTTAGTTAGTTGGTTAGTTAGTATCAGAGGTGCATTGACTGGCATGGGGAGCCCACAGCAGGGCAGCGGCTCTAGCGTGCTAGCGATGTGTCTTCATCGTGTGCATGAGTGGGTCATATGTGGTCAGCCGCGATAAATCTGTTTGAAGTGGTCACACTCGTTGCAGTAGCCCTGTTTCTCTTGGTTGGCGTAGTGGTCGCAGCCCTGCGTCCGGCACCGCTGCTTAGACTTCTCCTTGGGCGCCTGCGCCCGTCTGCCCGCCTCTCTGCCCTGGCCACGCGTGTGGCACTCTGGACAGAGGTCTGTGCATCCTGGGGACACATTACTGCAGCCACTCCGCCGGCACTGAGTCTGCGTCTGGGTCTGGGATTGCTGTGAAGATCTGGGTTTGGCTGCTCGGTCACGCTTTTTGTACAGAAAGAGGTGGAGCAAAGGGAAAGAGGTCAGTTGGTAACTGAAGGCAGATGAGGATGTTTTAAAAAAAGAAATTGCAAAAAACACATGACCCCTACCATGACCAGGGGAGGAGAGTGTGGTGTGCGATGTGCCACTTGGTTGAGCCGTGCACTTTGCTCTTTGACATAGCACTTATCACAGTAGCCCTCCAGCATTGCCTTGCCAACTGCACCACACCCAGGCCCACGACACCGTGAGGCATTCTGGAAGCCTGTCTCCAAACCATGCCGGCTCTGCACTGGGGCAGGAGGAGGAGTCAGGTCTGAAAAAGACAGCAGTCAACATTAACAAGGTGCCATGTGATTTGTGATTTGACATTTGAGTAGATAAAAAACCAGTGATCCGGTTAAACATTACACAACAATCAAAGACAAAGAAATTTAAAAAGCCTGTAATATGACAGGAGCTTTGGTTTGAGGACTTACGGTGGTTTGTTTGATAGTCTACATAGCAAATAGTGCAGAAGCCTAATTTCTCTGGTGTCCCAAAGAACTGGCAGCCAGATCTTTTACAAGGCCGAGCCAGAGGGGCCTGCCAGGCTGAGGTGTGCCCTGGGGTGAGGGTGAGGCATGGCCGCTCAGTGTCCCTGGCTTGACTCCAAGCTGAAGATGAAGCCTCAGTCCTGGTGTTGCTCTGCTGTGGCTCCCCCCTCTCTGGAGCCTGCTGTCTCTGCATGCAGGACGGACACAGTCCATTGAATATCCTGAACGCCTCCTGTCTGCACATGCTGCATCGTTCTGTCTCTGTCTCGCGGGCCCCCCACTGGGTCCAGCCGGAGCCCTGGGCTGGGTGGGGAACGACAGGCCCTCCATTGGGGCCTGGAAGTCCTGTAGCAGCCGTTCCAGCTCCAGGGGGTCCATGGTTCTGCCTAGAGTTAAAGCAGCGCTCACAAAGTCCATCGTGCTCTACACTGAGGGTGAAGAGGCAGCCGGGTGTCTTACACTTCATGGCATGAGTTTCACTGTAAAGGCTGAGGCTGGGTGCGGTGGGAGGAGCTGAGCGGGGGCTGGATAACACCACCCCTCGTCCAGAAGAAGAGCACGGGGGGCTACTGCTTCGGGCTCCTCTGGAGCTCACCTCAGTCTCTGATCCCCCTATCACCCCTACTCCACCTTGTACACCACCTCCCTTGGTCTGAACCACCCCTTCTATCCTCGCTCCTCCACCAGTAGTAGCCTGTCGTTTCTCAAAGCATTCATGGCAATGAGGCTGTGTGTCTACAGAGACATAGAAGGTGCATCGTGGCGTAGCACAGCGGATCTCAATGAGGGACAGCTGAGAGACAGAAAAGGGTGGTGGGCGCTGCGGCTGGGCAGCCCAGGCTTGCTCCTTGTCCTCCTGCCAGCGCTGGTACTCATGGTTGACAAGCTGCAGGTAGTCCTCCATCAGGTTCATGTCTTCAGGAAGGTTACCCTCATCTAGCCTTAGAGCAGAGACAGAGAATGTGTGTTAACTTGAATGCAGTTTTTGTAGTTCAAAATTAGGGATCATAAACCAGAAAAATACATATTCTGAGTTGTAATGTGCAAAACTGTGTTTAATATTGTGGCCAGGAGCCACCAGTGTGATATCAATCTTTAATTTTTCTCTTGCATTTTCAGACAGATTTTGTCATGTCCAAGTACCGTGCAGCTTTCATGATCTTCGTGGCGTCGTGGCCTAAGCCTATGATGGGGATCTCTATCAGGTGCAGGTAGTCCTTGAGCAGCCCGTCTTTCTGCTGCTGTTCTTTCTCCATCAGAAAGTGAACCTTCAGCTCCTCGAAGCCCACCCGTTTCGGAGTGATTAGTGGCACTGCTCGGATCTCTGGGAAAATTAAGTGATAGAGAGCAACAATGTGAGCAGAGCCTCGTTGACATGATATTCCACTGCTGCACAGAACCAGTTTTGTTTGTGTTTCCCACTTACCTGGACCACTGTCTTTGATAGTGATGAGGGGTGCAAAGTGCTGGGAGTCGTACCCGAGCACGATTGGGTATTTGTAGCTCTCTGTGGGTGGCCAGTGTAGAGGCAGATAAATCCCTCCCACATTCAGAGGAGAGATGGAGGACCCAGATTTCATACTCCTGACTACTTGGTCTGTTGGAAGAACAAGTCAGAAGTTACTAATAAATTTATTGTCCAGACAGTAGAACAACTTCAAATCAGCTGGCTGCAGGATGTTGAGGCATGTTAGGGAGATATCTTCACTACTCTATGACTAAAAGACATGCTGATACAAGAACAGTGAGTCTTTGATGGCTACATACTCAGAGAGGATAAAATCTGGGTACCTGCGATGACGATGATGGGTCTGCGGAGAATGTTGGAGAGGATGAAGATGTGAATATCCTCCAGGGAGTCAAACTGGAGGCCATTGCTACTGGAGACTGGAGACGCCATCTTGACAATCTTTTCCCATTCTTCCTCCCAATTCTGAGACACCAGACACACAAACACTTAGAATAGAAACTCACAAAAGACGGCCCCTTAAGACAGAACTAAAGATTGATTTTATACATCTGCTATAATATGAGCCTACTCTTATCTTCATACCATGGTGGTGTATCTGAGTCCTGTCTGGGTGAACTCCTGGGACTGCAGCAGCTCTGCCTGGAAGCGAGCTTTAAACACCCCGGTGTCCGTCTCTTTCAGAACGCTGTGGAGAGCTTTCCGAAGCACCAGGTCAGTGTCCTGAACACCCAGCATGTATTGAGAGGCTGCATGAAGCAAACAGTTCCCGTCTCCTATACACAGACACACACACGTAAACACGTACGCTGCGTTTGTACATGTACATGCACATACAAGTGCTATGTGCACACAGCACACATGGCAGACAACCGCTGTGTGTGCACACAACAGTAACAAAAGGCTGGGGATTTCCAGGCCGTCGGGCCAGTTGTCACACTATCTGGCGCTTAGACTATTATTTGACCCTCATATATTTAACAGTACACACAACTCAATCTTTACCCAGCTTACCTAAAAAAAAGGCCCATAATTTACCTGAAACACTATTTTGAATTACATCTACTTAAATTGGTACAGAGCGTCCCAGCAAAAAAAAGAATTTTATTTTGTCTCTGATGGCAGCGATGGGTCTTTTACTCATTGTGAAACAGGAGAACTCATGTTTGTCAATGTGTGTGAAAAAAAAAAAAAAACCCTGTTGCCACACTAAACACAGGAATTTCCCTGCAGTTCTGCCTTTTGTGCATGTGTGTGTATGTTCCTCTCACACACACACTTCAATGTTACTCAGCTGGTCCTGTACTTTCCACAAGGGCGTGACTTGGACAGGATGGAATGTTATCATTTTAACTACTGCTATCAACGCCAGATGACGGCTGTGATTAATGAGCAAGCTCTGAGATTACCTGTTCCCTGACATGCACATACAGATGCACCACAATGTGTATATTTTGTCTACCTCTTCAATTTTCTAAATGTTAATCTGGTGAGTAGCTCACACATCAAACCAAAAACACTCAGAAGGACTAACCTCAGTAATTTAAATAAAAAACAATGCGATTTGCCTTGATGTAACTATGCAATGGGCCAAACTGTGATCAGGTTTCTCAGAAAAATAACATTATCTCTAGCGTAATGCAAGTTGTTTTCATTCAGCTGAAGGAACATCCCACTGTATTTGGAGGAAAAAACATTCTCTTCCCTTTCATACGTGCTCACTTTCATTGCATTTCGGTGCTCTTGCATCACTCAACAAAAACATAAAATGCACAGCTCTCTAGTGAGAAAAGGCCTCTTCAACACCTCCATCGCACACACACACCAATAGGCACAAATGTCCCTTTGCATAATCACTTCCTCTCATGGACAAAAAGACTTTTGACCCTGGACTGAGGTGCCTGAAAGATGAAAGACGGTCAGTCTGTTCCATCAGTCTAAATATAGACTCTTCCTCTTTGGGCACTTCCTGAAAACACATCAGATTTAACCTTATTTGGTTGCCATCCAGGTGACAGTACAAGTTTGTGTCACATGGCAACCAGTGACTAGTTCAAAAAAGCAAAGTCCTGGCTGAGACTAAAAGAACTTAATAAATCTGTAGAACACTGCAGCAGTGTATGTGTCCTCTCTGCTACCACAGCATGTAGTTAGTGTATTGTAGCTGAAAAAATCCAGCTTGATGGGGACACATGACACACATGGGATGTTGTTTGGGAAAAACCCTCGGATGCGTCCTGGACATTCATCCAGACAGAAGACGCACTCAGTCCTAATAACCCGTTTCTTCTCTGAGTGAAGGAGTTGCATGAAACAGAAGAGCGCATATGACCCTGCTCTGGAGTAAATGTTTAAAGAGTCTGTTATTTTTATGATAGTCAGTAATAAATCTGGGTCTTGCCCTGTAATGGAGTTGGGTTTTGGTAGAAGAGAACACAATGACAATGACCTCAGAGGAAGATTCTGGGCTAACGTAGAGGGTGACGTAGATAACAGCGTCGCTAACAGACCTCTTCTCTCTCTCACGTTTTCTATCTGTACATGTGAGTGTGTGTGTCGGCTGTGCTCCAGTGACTCAGCAGCAGGCAGTCAGTCCTGTGTGTGTGTGTGTATGTTGCCCGTCCTCTGCTCAAAGTCATGTCTGGGTCCTTCAGAGTTAGATGCTCCGGCTCTAAATTCTGTCTCATCTTTATGACATCAGCTTTGTAAAACAGGAAATTCCATCCAGTTTACGGGCAGTCAGAAAACTTTGTCATCAATTCAGGGGTCTTTCTAAAGAGGAACTACATACTGAGTTACAGTAACTCATTATAGTCATTACTTGCTCCAGAAATGGCACGGATCCCTTTGTAATGAGTTGCGCTATTAGCAATAAAAATTATCAATTGGGACACAAAACATTCACAAATGTCCTCATCCATCTGGTAACTGCTCAAATTAAATAATGAGATCAGAGCAATGTGGGGAATTCTTACATGATTTCCTCTGGAAACTCACAAGTTTAAGAAACTTTGAAAACTGGTTGATTTCCACTTCCTTCTGTTATTTACTTTTCACATCATAAAATAGATCAGATGCACACACCAGATATGGTTAGTGAAGCATATATTTAAAAAAAATAGAGACAATGAGCTGGAGCGCTTGGTCACAGTCTGATGTTACACCGAGGTTAACTAGTGTATATTTTGTGTATATTTCGCCTACACAGAAAAAGAGGCGACATACCTCTTCTGTAAAAAACTGTGGAAATAGTCTGAAACATCTTTGACAGTAAACAAACAGTCGTGCGTGTGATGCCTGAGAATTTCCCAGTAAACAGTAATGATCAGGCCCAGTTTGTGTCTGTTTGCTAACCATGGGATGTTCCCATGTTTAACATCCACGTAACAGAAAACATGACTTCGCAGTGAGCTGCTCAGCCTCCCCAGCACAGTACCAGAAACCAAAGGGGGCTGCTGTGTAAATCTATGTGAAAGTGGAACCCGTGTCCCTTGACTGCCATCATTTACAGTAACCGAGCCTGTGAGTAATGACATCTCAGAATTCACATATTAAATGGCCCTGACTCATAAAGCAGCACCTTCTCCATCACAGAAAACGAAACAAAAGCAAAAAAAAAACCATCCTCAGAGAAGAGTGTTGCAGTTCCCAACAACAGCTCTGTGACCAGCCTGTTGAATTGTTTTTGTAAAAAACATGACACTTTGCTGTAGACACCGTGTTTCAGCATAGCTCAGGACAGTCTTTCTTACCATTTGTGCGTAGGGGCACCATCTTCTTCAGCTCTGGACACCAGTTCAGCTTCTTCTCCTGCTCCAATGAGGCCTGCATGGCTCGATCCAAGATGGCGGCCTGAACTACCTCCCTGAAGGCCTGGGGAAAGTGGTTCATGGCAATCATCTCCAGCGTGTATCGGTGCATACCCCGCAGGTGGTGCATGAGGCCTCCGCTGGCCGTGGGCTTCACCACGTCATTGGGCACTCGCTGACGGATCTTCACCGCCTTCAGCAGGTTGGAGACAAAGAGGAACTTGGGAAGGAAGTTCTGACCCTGCGACATGGTGGATGGACGGCTGGGTGGGTGGAAGGAGGGGAGGAAGAGGAATGAGGACCTACCAACGTGGAAACTGGATGGAGAGAAGAGGAGAGGACATGTTAAGTCACAGCAGAGTACAGCGGGGTGGGAAATTTTCAGTGGAGATTCCCCTTCCTTATTAATTGAGATTCAAGACTCAACTTAATTTACAGTTTGTCTGGGGGAAAACCACCCATCACACAGGACCCCTCTACTGTGGAGACTTTATTTTTCCCCACTGGAGATTTTATTGGGAGAAATTAAATAAAAGTGCACAAAGGACCTCTTTGTGTTCTTGTTTGCTCTTTTAATTCTCCATTTTTTGATTTTGTCTTGATGGGTTTTGGAAAGTTTCCCCCAACAGGGCGTCCCAGTGTCCCACTGCGTTCAAAGACTTCCAACAATAAACTGGTGATTTCCAGACTGTTAAGTGAGGGCCACCCAGGGCTTCCCAAGGCTGCTGGGAAGGTCACAAGGCACACTCCTCCTCCTCGCCCTCACCAGTATTAAGTCTTTGTTTAAAGACAAGAAAATCTCACATCACCATAAAAAAAAAACCCTAAAGCAACCAGCAACACTTTCTGTGTTCAAATGTGAGGTCAGTGAACATTAAAACACCAATTTCACTCAAAATAAGGAGCACATCAGCACATTATCAGCACACAGGAAGTAAAAAGTCATGGTCAGCATTTAGGCCTGGAGTTTGGCTGACTTTTAAACTCCCAACAACATCCTCGTGTCAGCCAGCAGATGCTGTTCAATAAGTTCATACACACACACAAACACACACACACGTATAGTGAGCTGATCGTGGCCTCTGTGCTGTGCCTTGACAAACAAGCAGCAGGTGCAACAACACAGTAGGCCATGCTAAAGGGCTAGTCAGTCACATGAGGGAGCAGACGACAGGAACACCTGGATGTCAGTGAGCAAACATCAGTTGTGCTGGCAGACTTCAGACAGACAGCGCTGGACGCTGCGCTTCCGGCTGGCTGGCTACATAAAAACACACAATAACATGAGACTTTGCTGACGTTAAAGGCTTACGTAATTCCAATGACAACTACCTTTGAAACAATGTAGCGCTGGATCGCGTCTCACGGCGCGGGTATTGATACAGTGTGGCGGCGCCGATGCTACATTTGGCTGTTTAAATGCCCCGTTATCCGCTCGAGGGTGACGTCTTTGTAAACAATGGCTGTCAAAGCCACTGTCGTGAGCAGGCTTCAAGCTTCCTCCATGTCCCCCCCCCCCACCTCCATAAACACGACCGTACACTAGTACTCAAGGCCCGAGCGTGATGTAGTCACCAGGTCTCTCAGCACCACTCCGCTCGGCGTGGAGAGACATGTTGTCGAGGCAGAGGCAGGCTGCTGTCTTACCTGTGTAATATGTCGGGGTAATAACAAAGCCTCCCGGATGCTCAGGCTAGTCCTCTCTCAGCCACTTCACTCAGCCTCACCGCAGCGGTACTCGGCGCCATTCAACCTTCTCTTTCCTTCAGTATCAGATCTATTTTGGAGTCCTCAGCCGCTTGCGAAGCCTTTCAAAAAGACTACACACGTCCGCTAACGATAGTTTTTTAAAAAAAAGGAAAAAGTCAAGGGGATTTCCACACGGGGACTTTCCGTCCACCCATCTCTCTCTCTCTCTCTCTCTCTCTCTCTCTCTCTCTCTCTCCTTCAGTTACAGAAAGCTGCCGCCAGGGGGCGCTCCATCTGTCTGACTCAATACTGAAAAGCATATCCCACCTACTGAGCACAAAGGAGCGTTACTGAGGGAGACAGACAGGTCGCGTCATAGTCTATTTCATGAGACAGTCTAAGAAATAAATCATTAAGCTGCAGTGAGATCAGCCTCAGCAAATGAGTCACGGAAAACGAAACAGAACTCATCACTTGATAAAAATGCAGACTTTGACTGCAGCTGGGTGAGCATTTGTGTATTTGTGGATAAAGGGCAAGATTCATTTCTGCCTTTCTTTTTAAATTGCCCACATTTCCAGCCCACAGTCATGCTACAACTACAACGTAATAAAACACACAAATGGGGAGGGGGCATCAGATTATTTGGAATGGCAGAGGGGAAACATTGTATAACATGTCATTCTGTGCAAACAAAAAAAAAAATCAATCCCTAAATCAAACTAAATTTTAGATATCCTCTAAGTCAGATTCCTCAGATGATCACACAAAGGGTCTTTGATCACACTTCAGTCACAAATAACCCACACTTCCTCTTAAAGGAAGCAACTCAATCCACTCATTTTTTCTTAATAACTTTTAAAAGTTATTTCACAGACAGTACCCAGCTTTCAAAGAACACGGTCAGATCAGCCACACTGTGCACCTGTGGGTCATGTTGCTTAAAAACCATTTACATTATCTACAACTGAGCCACCAGAGAGTCTCAGCTCTGTGTGACCGTGTGTGAGATGTGATTGCATGTTGTGTATTTTATGCATTACATTTAAAAATAAAAGCAGCCTGGATAGGAGTAGTTTTATGTTTACCGAACAAGACAAACAAGTCTTATCTACCAGGTTGTTATCTGTGCTGACTCCACACTTTCCAGTTTTCCTTTCTGTTCTCCTGATCCTGTGTTGTGCTGCCCACCTATATCTATGCAGGGAACAGAAACTCTACTAATCACCTGACAACATGAATCAGCCTTATACCTCTCAGAGCTCCTGCCCCAGAGTTGTCATTGAGGATTATATTTGTTTGCAACTTAAACAAATTGTTTGATAAGGTTGTGGTTGCAAATAAAGTAGATAAAACTTTTTTTTGTTGGATAACATGATAACTGACTCACAACTTGGAATGATCAATATCTGTTTGTTGTGTGGTGAAAGAAAAACACCACAGTCAGTTGCACATGGAAAACCCCAGAAGAGAGTAAGTGGTCCACTCCACTGTTCCCAAATCAGCAGGTGGTTTAGTATGAGCCACCCTCTGTTCTAAGTTCCTCACTGTACAAATGTTTCAGGGCACTGCTGGACAACAAAACATTTACTTTCAGATCGTTTCTGAGATTGATGACACATATATTTATATCATACCCTCATCACCCTCTGAATTTTCTCAGAATTTTTGAAAGAAAGAAAAAAAAAACACATTGCCCACATTCATTTCCCACATTAAACCCTCTGTGGTGACTATAACCAGCTGGTACAGCAGTTACACTCACTGTATTATATTGAAGAAGTTACAGTTATTCCTCAACATGCCATTTGCTTTATTTTATTTGATAATCTACGAAACGAAAAATAGGAAAAGATGATTAGGTTATAAAATACGGTGCACAGAATATACAATATGACAAAGGGAAAACTACAAATGGGCAATTAAATGTCTGAAGAATCATAAAATCATCTGTGTTAATAGTGACACTTGTGGCTTTTATGGGAATTGCAGTCAGCAGACATGAACTAATGAGCTGCCCGAACCTTGATTTGATCAATTCCTCAGATGTTTACCGTTACACAGCTGCAACAAGCTTACAGGCAATTTGTTATAATGTTCAGTCAGATTCCTGAACTGCTCTTTATTAGAAGTTAATTAATAGTCATGACATTTTCTGATATCCACACCAACAGATATATAATCACTCAGTGTCCTGGCTCATGCTAGCTGGTAAAGTGATATAGATCATGTTCACACTGGTTGTTTTTGGCTAGCTTTAAAGATATACATAAGTTTTACATATACATACACACACACACACACAGGATTTTTACATCAGTATTTTAAACACAGAACTCCTTAGCATGTTGAAATAACCTGAACTATGTCTGTACACGCTCCAAACCTTACTCATATTTATAATAAAACATTTGATCTAAGGGGATTTTGTTGACGCCATTTCTCATATTTTAGCAAAGGAAGCACTGGTAATATCATGTTCAGAAACATGCAAGAGGAAGACTGACTCATTGAGACTTTGACTTATCATAACCTTCACAAACTTGACGTCAACTTCTGTTCCTGCCTGGTTTTACTGTTACTGAACATCTCTGTACAGCATGTACAGTATCAGAGCTTAACAAAGCAGCTGCAGTGGCACATGCTCTAATCCATCAGATCATGTCTTCTTCTCTCCACCCACAGTCTTTCCTGTTCCTCTATCTATTCAATGTATTATGAAAGTATAAAATTCTCCTCTATTTAAAGAAAAATACAGCACACGCATGCTGATAATCAGGTACTTTACATTATTCTATAGGCCTCATGATACTTACCTATATACGTCCTCCAGAGTCATACATCTCTCATGTTCTGACAGTGTGGCCAGTCCCTCAGAGTGACTTCGGAACCCAGATCGTTACATTAGGGCCCCAAAAGCCTCGGTGCCCCATCTTGATATGAGGTGGCAGAACAATGGGGAGAACCCTAGGGAGAACTGTGAAGAGGAACATCTCAGTGTTCTTCTGGCTCTTCTTGTCAGTGGAAAGCACCTCGAAGGCGGATCGAAACCCAACGCCCACTGAAAAATCACTTCACACAGCATTGTGTAGGGGGTAAAGGCTGACATTAAATTCACATTGTTTTATTGTCAAACACACACACACACACACATTTGTGGCCCATTACACAAAGCACTTCTGTGAGAGTCCAAACTGACCTGAAGAGAGAGGCAGAGTGGATTGAATAGGTGAAAAAATGCCATTGAGGCTAACATGCTGATGAAGTCTGACCTCTAGTGGCAGACCAGTGGAAACACAGGTGACACAGATCTAATAAAAAGTACTCTATACTGGTTACTTGAGTACTTACTTATTACTACAGATGAACAACTATGATGTAGCTTCAAGATGGAAAATTGATGCTTGTTTTTGTTTTGTTTCTTATTTGTTTGCACAACTGGTTTCTATGGATTCTTGCAGAATCCTGGTGACATGTTCCACATGCAAATATCTTCATTTGGTTTTGTAAAACAGGGATATGTCAATATGTGTACACCTTCTTCTACACAGTCTGCTGGTAGAGAACATAAGGCATGATTGTGAGAAATTAAGGCACAAAAGATGGATCAGAACCTCCACAGCACACACACTGTTCTCTATACTATACTCAACATTCTGCTTGTAATAAGTTGTTTGCCCTAACCAATATATTCCAATGGCTGCAACATGCAGCAATTCTGTTTATTTATTCTGTCTGCTTTACCTGCTTATGTGCACCATGAGTCAATTTGCTCTTGACTGCCACCTGCTGGTTGTTTCTATTGGCTTCCTGCAGAGCCTGTTTGTGGCCTTGAGGCTCACTATGACGCAGGCGATATCACAAATTCTGTGTTTCTCTGAAGCACAAACCAGGTGACATCAGTAGGAAGTATTGATATCATTAAAGACAAGTGAATGTGAAATATTAAACTCTTTTCTCATGTTTTACTCTTAAGGTAAAAAAAAAAACAATCTAGCCTTTGTTAAACCTGTTTATTAGATTTGGATTGTCCTTTTCAGGCCTCTGGCATGATGTGAAGTTATTGGACAATAAAACATGTACAGAGTCAGTTTGGCTGCTCAGAATTACTCAAGTTACTCATTTACATTCCCTTTCTGACCGTCTCTCCTTCCCTACAGGTCTCACCCTCATTTTCTCTCTCTCTCCACCCAGTTTAGAGAGAAACCAGAGCTGTCAGGACATGCTGTGCAATGTCTAACCCTCACCCAGACCCGTCACAGGGTGGGGCTTTCTGGGTGCTTATCATGAGTTATGAGTCACATCTGTGTATTATGTATTGCATTGTGTGTGTGAGTTTGTGGTGACAAGCCTTGATGAGCAAATCTCCACACCATCTGCAACTGAGTTTTACAGCCTGATTCCACTGACAAAACAAAATGGCTCATATAGACGTGATTCTTTACATAAAAGGTTTGCATTTAATTTTAATGTCCATCTCATAAGAACAATCAGTTCTCAAAACTGCACAATATAAACACTTTTTCAAAATGTCTTTACCTCCATGTTCCTCAAACTTTACCCCCCGCATTGTAAAAAACAAAACAAAAAACTCTTTTACAATCTAACTTCAAAAACTCTTTATTGCATAAAAATAAACAAACTACCAAAAATAATTCAAATTACAGCAGATAATCAGCTAGATTTTTTTCAAATAGATTCCCTATAATCTAGAATATACCCATACAATGATAAGAAGAAGCTGGTGTTGAAAACAGATTCATGCTCATAATCAGTTACAACCTCTTAGAAAAGTTATTTACAGCCTACAACACTCCAGTTATATCATAAAAGAAGGTTAGATCATTTCCTCTTTTTTTCTTAACACCTTCTGAACACTTTCATAAAATGACTTGGTCTCGTTTGGGTGACAAATTTGGTGTTGATGGGCAAAGAGTCGATATAAGCAGACTGACTAGTTGTACAGAGCATTCAAGGATTCAACAGGAACATAGAAGACAGTAAGGCACATGTTTTACCACACAGTAATTCAGAGGATTGCACATCATCATTTTGAAGAGAATTTATTGGAGAATCCCAAAAAATATTTAATCTGAGGCCTCTTTTTTATTTCACTCCTATATAAAATGGACCCACTCAGGCTGTATTTCCACAGCAGGAACTTTCCCCAGGAACTATAGGATCATTCAGAGGAAGTATTAAAAAGTACTGGAGACAGGAACCATCCTCATTATTTTTTAATTTGCTGAATTCCTGGATGCCCACTATCATGTTTCGTGTTATTTTATTTCCAGTAGAGTGGAAATATGAACATGAAAAAAATGAGCTTATTCCCTTTATACCAAAACAATATTTGACATCAGTATGAAACAAGGCAGCTCAACGTAAGTTTGGACCGTCTCAAAAATGTTACAAAAAACATTTCTTACATTTACACGGTCTATGTTCACATGACAAAAATATTGAATAGAAAAAAGAAAATGGAAAATTTGATTCTGCTTTCATGTGAATTGGTGGAAATTCTTTTGAATTCTTCCAGTTTTGCGCAATAAAGGAAAGAAAAACATCTGCAGCCAACTCAAACACCTCCTCTTCCTCTGTATTATATCAATCATCTCACTGCCCACCCACTCATTAAAAGCATTATTAATGGTGCTTACAACACATCCAAAGACAGCACAGCTAACTCCCACAGTTACATCCCTTTGGTAATAAGAGTGATAAGAATACAAAACAGCCAAAAAAACCAAGACCGTCAGTCCACATTTTAGATAACATTCAGTTTCCAAGCATATGCTTCCCTCGTGCACAACAACACACAGAACAAACAACACACACTGAAGATTTGATCATAACACACAGGACAAAACCAGCTCATGGTAATGATTTATTTCGCATTCTGTGCAAAATTCTGGGTCTGGATTGCTTGACTGTTAATAGATCTGAGATACATTTAATGACTTCCTTTAAGGGCACTTGGGTGATGCTGCATTGAGAATTACAGTCATAAAATACAGAAAAATAAAAGATGGATATGTTTGTGAAAAAACCGCATGGTTAAAAAAGCATGACTTAATCTAAAATAGGCTTCTGTACATCAAAGCAACATCCGTGTCCAGAAGGAATTGCTTCGCTCTGCTAGTTTTTCTACATTGCTGAACAAAATTTCACTGAACTGAGCCACCACGGATCTTTGGTGAAATGTTACAGTGTAAAAAGTTCAATGACCAGTACAGAAAGTGGTCTTTAAGCAGAGCTATAGATGTATTTGACCTTTCCGTTGCCCTGCAGGTGATCCTCATAAGCAGGAAGGCAGCAGAAGAGGATGGCGCAGCCGATGGAGATGATGGTGGCGCCCCAGCCGAACCCATAGGCCCAGGTGTAGTAATAGTTGCCCTCGAAGATTAGTTCATTAAATTTGACAGGGTAGATGATCAGAGCGATGATTTGGATGATGACTGCAGAACAAGAGACCCACAGACAAGGTGCCATCAGTTTCACAGCAGCATCAATACAATATCCTCAAAACTAAGACTGGTTCACGCTGCCTGTTTACCTAAACCAGTGTAGATCACCAACAGCAGGTGAGTCAAAGGTTTGCGAACATCATCGAGCAAACAAGGACATCTAACAACAGCTTGGTCACCGGCCATGCAGCCGGTTGAGCAAATAAAGTTCCCTGACACTAACTAACAGCAGGGTGGTGAAAATGCCTTCACACCAGCATATCAAAGTCACATCAACACATCAACATCTGTGAGAGGGTTCTGACACAGACTGACATGACTGACAAACTGATAAAAATCTTATAATTACTTCTAATATTAAAATAGAATGTGTGCTGTATCAGTCTCAGACAGAACTTAAACCTGTCAATCACCTCTTGTATTTGAATCTGCTGGATGTTCAATAGAAAAGCCATAATGTTTTAAAGGCGTCATTTTATTTGGATAAAAAGCCTAAAAAGCTGGTACAGATTAGGAATAGGTGATATCTTACTGCTGCCACAATAAATCCAAAGAGTGAGAATTTATAATGTAATTTGTAATGTCACTTGGTGACGTATTTTCTTGTGCAACGCATTATTGGGATACACATTTTAGCCTTTACCGCCCATTCCAAGTACAGAGTGCAGTAATGTTCCTCAGCGAGCTGGAACAAGTCTGCACAGAATACACTGCCAAATAATGACCCTTAGGGACAATTAACGGAAAATCAAGGTGGAATCTGCACTAGGACACAAATCAATATTATTTTGAATAATTACAGGCTGTATGATTGATACTTGAGTCATGTGTGAGTAATGAAATGCAACATTGTGTGTGAAGAAAACTCCCTCTGGCTGATTTTGTTTCATTCTAAATAAACACCTGTGAATCATGACGGGCTGTTTCACTTGTAAGACTGAATAGCTGTGTTGATTGTGTACCTGGCTCTGCCCCATGTTCCCAGGTACTTGGCATGGGGTGAGTCAGTCAGACAAACAGACAGTAGCAGCTGTTACCATAGCACAACAGCTCATGTTTTAATTTTTATTCCTTTTAATGTCATTGCCACTTTTCAGCTGTCCCTCCTTTGCTCTGACACACACTGTCTGTTACACCTTTCCCGACATTAACGTCTCACTCATGATCAGTCTGTCACCACCTTTCCCTCACGCACAAACACATGCCTAATGTATTAGGGAGGTTTCAATGAGTTTAAATTGTCTGTATTTTTTTATTTATACACATACTTTTCCTGTGTAGAATGTCAGAAAGTGAAAGTCTGCAGACCCAAATCACAAAAAAAGATGGAGAGTGTTGGAAAACTTGTCATGTCAAAGACGACATCAACTAAAACAAACTTTGTCTGCTCCAATACAAAGAGTTTGGCTTCCTGTGTGCAGTAAAAACACTGTTTATGTAGACTCAAAGTGATTAAAAATGCTGCTTGGTATAATTCACATGGTGTGTTCACTGGTGAGAGTGGTTCCAGTGAACACTGTGCACATGAAGGACTGACTTTTAACAACAAATGATAACAGTGACACTGCTCCCTGAAATATACATACAACATAAAGCACCAGCATGTACTTGATTTCTGAAGATCAGTAAGACAAATTCATTTTTAATACAGGACATGAGTGTGTAAGTGTGTGTGTGTGTGTCTTACCAACAATGATCAGCAGCACTGCTGTAAGAGTCATAAGACTGGGGGTGATCTTACACATTGCCAAAATGGACACTATGAAGGCGAGGATGAGGATGAGGAGGCCGATGATCATCAGAGCAGCCACTGCCTGGGCCCAAGCTGGAGTCCAACATAAGCAAAGAACAAACAAATAAATAACTTTGGAATTACAGGAACACAGGCTAGCAACACACAACATTTGTGTCTTGTATCCTTCCTCACTTCGGTTTGTTGTCACATTTTTTACCTTACATAATATCTATAGTGTCTGTCGTGAAGCTCTAAAACTGCATTTTACACCACGACAGGCGTCCTTGGCTGACGTCAACAGGGAAGGAGACTGTGTGCACAAACGCACCCACCACACCCTTCACAACACCGTGTGACATTTGCTGACATAGTGTCTATAATTACGAGCGCTTCACAAACGTGCTTTCACAACACAGTTTGCAGTGAAAACTCATCTAAAACATGGAGAGAAGCTCTCTGGTAGGACGCACTGTGCTTTGAACATGTTTGATGATCAGTCACTAAAGGGCTAATGCAAGTAACACTGACAGTTTCTGTTTAGGCAAGCTCACCCTGTACATTTCTAACACACTCCTACACCCAGTTTGCTGATACTGGATCTGTCCACACCCTTAAATTATTCACAGCAGTGTGTGTGTGTGTTCCTGCCCTACCTGCCTCAGCCAGGGGCATTTTTGTCATTATACACATATGAGACCAGTTGGACTGGTTCAAAGGTTCTCCCTCCACTTGCATTTGAGATGTTAATCAGGCCAATTGTCTGTTAAAAGCAGCAGGTTGTTAAAATAATTATCACCTGCACTGAGGTTTTTTTAAAAAAAAGTTTGTCCTCATTGTAGCTGCTGACGACATCTGACCTCAGGCCATTTTTAAGGCACTCAAGGTGTGGTGGAATCTGTGAAGTAGACAGTATATAGTTTTGTTTATGATATAGGGTGGCTATGAACTATTAATCAGGGCGCTGTTGTATTGTAGAAATACACTGTATTCCATCTCAGCTTGGACGGTATAGTTTGACAGGGTAAACAAAAGATACCAGTTAGATAAGGTCCGCATCATCACACATGATGAAAATGCACGACAACAAAGAAACACTGGCATCATCACTAGCTCCAACGTTTCACAGTTTGTTGATTGCTTAACATGATTACAACAGCCCAACATAATCAGCCAATCATACATTCTACTGCGAGTTTATTAAAGCTGCACTGTCACCCCTTCTAGCAGTGAGAGTAATTGCACAAACTGTTGATGCCGATGTAACTATTACATTTTCTTACCATGAACTTTAGATTATTGTTTAAGAAGTCGCTGAATCTTTGATTTAATTTGTAGCTTCAGAGACTGTTTTCGACCACATATTTGCTGTAGGTTACTCCATCGCCATGGCTACAGTTGTTCCTCTCTCTTCTGCCTTTGTATGGGACTCAGCTCCAGCTTTACTCTGAAACACAGGGTGATTTACCTGCTGCTGGAGGGCTGGATCACCACTGCGTGAATCAGTCGGACTTTAATGTAACATTCTTATTATTCACAGTAGAAAGTCTGCTAAATGTTGTACTTGGTTTATTATGAGTATGTATGTGCTGTAACTGATAACTCTCACTTTTAGACACACACATCCAGAATTCTGATATTAACTGCAGCTCCCTAAGGGCTTCTGTGAATCTTCTGTGAAACGCAGACACACACTAACTCTCACACAAGCCTCAGCAGTGACAAATGTATTCAGGCTGCAACTGGAAAGATTTTTTTCTAAAGCTTCAGATCTGCTCTTACAGTCAAGTGTAATATTCATCAAACCTTTAAGAAGAAGGCTTTCACACAGGCAGCAGGGAACGACTTGACACCCTGTGCTTTGCCTGAAAGGATTTTAATGGGACACCTCCTTCCCTAACCAGCAGCTATGCAGCTAAAAACACATCAGAGTTTTGATTCATACTACAGAAAAGTGCAGAGCTGGCTGGCTTGGTTAATATTAACACAGTATTACTTCAGCTAAGTGTTATATAGTAATGTAATGTAATAGTAATGTTAATAGTAAATGTTGAATATGGATAAAAGTCGGATCTTTTTCTGAAGCTAGACAATAACTTGAGCAACATCAGTACCATTCATATTTTAGGATTATAAACTAATTCCCATCACCATCTTGGCAATACATGAGCTACTTAATTCTTTTTCATCCCTGTGGTTAAGCATGGGCAGATTGCATAAGAAGGTTGTCAACCTGTCACACGAAGTCCTCATAACCTTAGTTGAATGCATTTGTGTGTTTGTCTGATTCGTTTTGCACTATACCTCACTGTGTCCAGCCCAACGATGACACAAGGCTGTTTCTGAGTTTGTCTTCTACTAAATGTGCATTTCAGCAGTGTATTGTCATGTCGCCCAACCCTTGGCAGCTTGGTTTTATGATTAATACCAGTCAAATTCAGGTTTCTCTATGTCCTGTCAGTGACGCCTTCAATAGCACGGGAACATGTTTGTTCCTGTTGTTCACTGAGAAGCTAGACTTCCTGGGAATACAGTTTTCCAATCCATGCAGGCAGCAGCCTTTCTTAACCTCCTACAGCCGTGCACACACACAGCATCTGTGCTGAGCATGTCTGTTTCCTCAGTTTCTAAAGACACTCACCCCCCCTCACTTCTTAGTCTGAACTGCAAAAATGTATCCTTGACAAAGCCAGCTGCGTTTGTCTTTTGTTTAGCTGCTGTAGTCCTGCTGGGACTAAAGGAGGGCCAGCCAGACCAGAAGCAGGGTGCAGCTCTGACAAACACTTTAACTGAGATGACACAAAACAGAAACGTTCTGTGATCATGCTGGTATTTGCTTCCGTCAGGACACACTGCCCCTCCTGCTGCTGCTGTCACAGAGCCAAGTATGATCAGACATCAAAATTCGAAAGAAAACATCTAAACTCAGCCTGCCTAATGATTATTTTAATCATATCCGACAAACGTTTTCTGCCTTTTTTTCATACATATAAAGTAAAACACGATTGTTTAAAAGGTTTGTCGGGACTGGCCCCAAAACACCTCCAAAATAAAAGCCCCAAAACCTTCATACTGACTAAATAATTATGAAAATATCAGCTTTTTTAAGGTTGTGTTTTTGACATTTCACAGTGTCGTACAAACACTGATCCCACTGTGGAGCTGTGAGCTGTTAGCCAACCCGAGTGACTTCCACAGGCTCTGATAAGGACAACAATGCTTCCTTTGTTGCTAAGTAAGGGCATGAAATAACACAAACACAACCTGAGCAGGAGAGAACAAAAGTCAGCTCTGTTCACAGGTATGGATTAGACTATATTACCACCCTGCCTTCAAAGAACCATATCTGAGTGGCTGACTGACAGCCATCATAAAAACTGCTTTGCTTTTTATTTTTTGGGAATGTAGGTCACATTTAAAACAGTGAAAGTACACCAGAGGGTGGTTTTCTCTGTGAATGTCTGCCCTCAGATTCAAACATGGTACACTAATTTCTAAGTCTGTTTGTAGCTCTGTTGCTATAATAAATATATTTATAAGTCCAGCCTCTTCTTGGGACTTACTATTGGAATAATAACAAGAGAATAAATATTGACCATGTGTGTGTAAATTACCATGAGCTACATATATGATGGTTGTCCATTTAATATACTTTTGGATTATATAATCAGGTGTCTGCAGGTGTAACATGAAGGAACAGGGATAAAGGGATATATCTTTACTTTTTATTCTTCTTTCCTGCCTCTGTTCATTACTTTGTTTTGCCTGGCTGGGAACTGAGATGCCGTGGACGAATGCAGACATTCAAAGAAGAACAGTCTATCTGTTTTCAATGAGAACTTTGAGATTCTTATGAGAATCTTCCTTCATTCCTACTGAACTGGGCAGGCTGGAGCTACAAAAGCAGAGAGCAAAGTTCACCCTGCCTGACTGCCTCCTGTAGGCCCTCCTCCTCCTCTCAGCCTGGACTTTTTGTAGTTAGACCTCCCCAAGTTAAAAACAATGAAACATGTATCCAGGTTGTGTTGTTTTCTGTATCTGAACACTCCCTCTCTGGTGTTGTTATCTCTTAAAACAAGCACAGCGTGAATGGACACTTACAGAACTCCATAAGGGACCTGCAGTCCCACTGATCGTTCCTGCCGCGGCACTCCTCCCACATACTGGCATAGTGAGACTTGGCGTTCTCGTCCTCCACCCATCCCGACGTGGCGGCGATGGCGATAATGTCAAAAATGATGGCGAAGAGCAGCAGCAGGGGCATGATCCACCTGCATCGAGGGTAGGCGATCCCACAACGAAACATGACGGACGATCCGAGAAGAGTGTGTGTGTGTGTGTGTGTGTCAGAGAGCGGCGAAGGACAATCAGCGGGCACAAGGTGGAGTTGTAGTCCGTCCGGTCTGGTGTCTGGTGCGTCTCTGCTCAAAGAGCGTGTCGAAGGGTGGAACTGGCGAGATAGAGGCTGCCCCACCCGAGACTGAAATGCAACCTGGTTTAAGGACCTGAGGGGCCGGGCTTGTTTGAGTAATAAAATGTGGTCCAGCCCCAACTGTAGGCCTATCATATTACATACAGGATACAGACAACCACCGGAGTGTAGTTTAATTTTATTTAATTTTATTTTTTTTTTTGTGTAGTTTTTAAATTTATTACAACAGGTAGGCAGAGGCTGTGCTGAGTAAGTGGGTAGTGAGAGGCTGCAAAGATAAAACAGAATTAGAGGGGTCAAATTATGCAGTGTACGAAGCTGCCACAAGATGGCAGCACAGCTGAGGAAAGAAGTCCACAGAAGAGGAGTCAGGCAGGGCTGTGGTGCATCCTGACACTCCTACTCCACAAGATTTAACGTGACGTGTTTTGTAAATATATTCTATATTATAGAATATATTCTATAAGAACGACTTATATGATTACCTGCTTTCATGTAAATATAATTATATTATTATTATTATTATTATTGATTACTGTTGTTAAAGCTCTCAGTGTAAATACATGTAAACAGGTTTTGGTGATATACAGAAGACACTGATGGATGGGTGGGACTTCTGGCTCATTTACGGCTGACTGAAAACATCTGGATGTACAAAACCTATATAAAAGCTCCACGTGGACCTCCCACAAATGTTCATTAGGCAAGTTCGCCTGCAATGAATGACAGTCCACCGTTAATGTGAAAATCACACTGATTGTACCTAGGTTGTATTTCCTGTGTTGTACTGTCCCTCCTCCTGTTATTGACTTCCATTGAGTGCTGTGCATCCAAAGCTAGTTTCTGTCAGTTAAATAGTGATGGAGATTGTGAACAAGCTGACAAGGAGAATATTTCAACAAGCTCAAAGCTACTGAGAATCCAACACTGTGTTCATGCAAAGAGAGTTTTATATTAAAAAAAACATCAATAACTCACATGCTGTCTACACACCCGTCAAACAGCAAGGCTGTGAAACATGTCTGTCGATCTTAAACTGACGATGATCTGTGCCTGATTCACAGACACTGAATCACAAACTGATGTGTCTGACAGCAGCTGCAGGGAGTTAAAATCTACCCTCATATTTTACTTGTGATGCAAACTCTCAAACAAAAAACATATGATGAATGTACTGTTCATGTGGTATCATAAAATGCTGCCAGATGAGCTGACCAAAGTGTGACGTGTGAGGAGGAGGAGAGACGAGAGGCTGTGTTTATTATTTCTGGACAACATGAGAAGTCAATTTGCAGTTTCAAGATTCGTATATGGAACATGATTAGTGTTGAGGTCCAGTATTTATTCTGAGGTGGATATAATAAGTCATTACTCTGCTTAGGTGCTGCAAAGATCTTCTATAATGCTGATGTCCCTTTTTCTAAATGAGAATAGAAACTGTGACTGTGAGCCGAATATTTTAAATTCTGACCAAATATACAGACACACACAAAAAAGAAAAAAACACAAATATACATTTGTATTCCGCTTTTCTTTCTGCTCAGCTAGCCTGCTATTTTATGCTTAGTTTATCTTAGCTTAGCTCAGTTAGCTTATCGTAGAGTTTTTAGTAAATTTCTGCAAACATTTTTCTTTAAGGTCAGTGACTTTATACTGTTCTTGTCTTCAGCTGTTTCTTTTTCATATCTTCATAATATTAAAACATTTTCTACTTTTCAAAATAAGAGCTTCATCTTTCTAAATTCTTGACCGTTTTTCAGCAAATTAAATTCAGATTGCAGATTCTCCAGCAATTTAGAGCAATCCTTTACATCAGCGTTCAAAGCAATGCTTCAGCTGCAGCAATCAAACTTGCATTTTCTTCAGGAAATGCTCTTACATTCATAGCTACTTCGTTCAATACTATTTGTGATATTATTAACTCACCAGATTTTATGAATGAATTATTTATTTATGTTTTTATTTATTTTATGCACAGGTCCCTTTTAGCTCATTTTAAGTCTCATTGTTTTATTGTTTGTTTGATTTTATGGATTTCTTTGGTTTTTCTAATTTCATTATTTTGGGTTGTATTTCCTCAGTGTCTCCTCACTTCGCAAACCTGTGATGACATGACTATGATTGCTGTAATGACAGGGTTTCCTTGGTCCATATATTTTATCCTTTTCTTATTTCCTTTACATTTAGTAGATGTGTGTGTGTATGTGTGTGTGTCTGGGAGTCTTAACCTATTTTATTTCTGTAAAGCACCTTGTGTTACAACACTTTGTATGAAAGGTGCTCTATAAAGTTTGATTTGATTTGATCTGTTTGGAAAAAAGTGTGACTGTGACTGATGGTTTTTTACTTTGACAGCTTTCCTCACATCTGTCTGACTGAACCTGATGACTCTTAACCTCTGTGTCCTCTCACAGAGAGAAGATGATCCTGCTGCTCCTCATCCTCACCTGCTCAGCAGCAGCATTTGAGGTGAAAGTGACACAGAGCTCCTATCAGGCAGAGGAGAACCATGACATCACACTGGAGTGGACGCTCCCCACAGACACTGAGACTAAGACTGAGGAGATTCATGTCTACTGTCACCATTTAACCAAACAGAAAGTATCAGGCCTGTATCAGGTCCATGCTGGTGTTGAGCTCTCAGAGTCTGTGGATGAAGGTTTTTCAGGAAGAGGTTGTGGTTATGGTTGTGAATGTATTTTTTGTTGTTGTTGCTATAAATGCTGTGACTTAAAATTAATAAAAATATATTTAAAACAATCAGGAGGACACGAAGACGCTGTTAGAACCTGTTCATTGTTGTGCTGACATCACTGCACCTAGCATGCTGCTGCAGAAGTTATTTACACATACTACCACAGACACACTGCTCATGTTGGTGTTTTCCTGTGCATTGACTGCTGTGTGTACTGTGTGGAAACACAACATGGACTCTGTGACTGCACAGAGGCTGAATGACAGAGTGGACCTCACTCACAGTGTGCAGACTGCTGTATAGAAGGAAGCTCTGCATGAATCGTGACTGTTTGTATGTAAACAAGCAGCGAGTGAAGAAACTCTGAGAGACAGAAAGGTGCAGAGAAATCCATCTGACAGTGACTGACACCTAGCGTTCTGTGATTCAAAACTGAACACCAAACCGTTTTGCCAGTACAGCCAGCTGTTCGGGGAGAGTGCCGGTCATTATTCCATTAAGACATAATGTAAAACCAAAAACAGAGAAGCAGAGCAGCCATATTTTCTAACTCACCACCATCTCCACATCTTTTTTTATGATGAACATGAAATTGCACACTTTTTGTAGAGCAACATCTTGTGATTCTGACGGTGTCCATATTTTTTGTCTGAAGGCTTCGGTTTGGACAAAAACGAAGTTCGAAGGGTGCAACCCCCATTAAAATACACAGGATCTGCCCTGACAGGAGTAAAAGGAGTTCAACAGTCACCTGTGTCTCCAACTTAGATAGGCAGCCAGGCAGGGCTGTTACCATGGTGACACGGCTGACACACAAGAAGCATACAAAGCAGCCATATTTGTAGTCTGTGGAGGAGTCCTGATTATTTTAGTGTTATTTGTGTTTCCTGTTTTGTTTTGAAGGGCACGTTCCCCCGTGTGTTCCTGAGTGTTTTACTTCCTCTTGTTTCCCGCCATTGTAATTGTTTGCCCCGCCCTGATGTGTCTCATCTGTGTCTTGTTTTCCATCATGTGGGTTTGGGTCTTATGCTCCCCTTTGTTTGTATTAGTTCTTCTGTTATGCTACCTGTTATACCTCTGTGTTATCCCTGTCTCCATGCTGTGTCCTCCTGTGTGCCTGTAGCTAGTGTGGTTTCCAGTTCTCCAGTCTTGTCATGGATTACCTCTGCCTTAGCTTGATTGATTTCAGTTTTTCCTTGAACTCTTTTGTTTGTACATGGGATTTTATATTCATTAGGTAGATATTTTTATTAGGTGTATCGTCAGTTTTCAATAGTTTTTGTTGACAAATATATTTCAAATATGCTTGTATGGAACCTTTAATAGTTGTGTGAATTTAACTAATTATCTGTTCATGTTTTCTATACTGGAGATCGATTTTTGGACCTGTACTGGCCACAGCTTTGGCATATGTGTAAGTTTTAAAAAGGCTTTCACACTCATATGTCTCAAACTCTGCAAATTTCCTGTTCTGCAGTGATGTTTAGATTCTTCCTGTTATAAAAAAGACAACAAATACTACATGCTACAATACTAGCATGTCAGATGATAAGATGACAGATTCATGTTGAGATAGGAGATAAAGTACTTCTATTTTTTGACCTGGAAATAGCTTTCATATTGTAAAGATCATCTAATATGGTCTAAAAAGATAAACATAGTAGAGGATGATTATCCAATCTTGAGTTTTCAGCCAACTCCTACAGGACGGGATATTTTTATCAGTTTGAACTTCCTGTGTGGGAAATTGCTCCCTCCATCTCAGCTACTGTCAACACCTCACAGCCTGTATACGATCCACGATATCTTTCAGTCTTCCTCGCTTCCTGTGCCTGCTTCCTTCACTTCCTCTCTCCCTCTCTGCCAGAAATCAGACATTCATCTAATCAGTGTCCCTGTTTCTTTTTTTGTAGGAGTTGGACTGATGAGCAGAGGTTATGCTAACATCTTCATTGTGTTTGGTGTCATGCTAACAAATTATGCAAAATTATCTGAGTGTATGGCAACATTATAACATTTCAGTGTGAGGATGTTTGCACCTTAGGCTTTCCACACATCTGAGTCAGAAGGCCGGGAGCCTTAGGACACAGCCATATCACTAAATATAACTTAAAGCAGAAGGAATTAAAAGTTAAAGAAGTTTCAGCGAGACTGAAATGTCAATAAGTTTGTAAGAAAAGTTACTCACAGTTTCCTGCTCCCAGCAGCATTAATTATTCACAGCCAACTGGGTTCACATTGTTCAGTTAAATGGCAAACAGAAAACAGAAATCAAGCATTGCCTTTTGTTTTTGCTGCAGCGGCAGTCTGATTGTAAATTGTTTTCTCAGGATGTGCTCACACTTGTACTTTGGTTTACATACTTTCACAAGCAGACCAAAAAAAAGTAAAAACAGACAAAGACAAACTGAACAGCTTTTGTGCCACAAATACACTTGTCAGAACACATTATAAGGCACCTGATGTCCTCTTTGCTCCATGTTGGTTTTTTGCCTCTTTTGTTTTGTTAGCATGCTATTTTGTTCATTATTTGAGACTTGAAGCTGGGTTCGGATTGGTCGATGCTGCCATTTCTGCCAATCTGTGCCTGAGATTATTTAGAAACTAAAAATCCACCTTCTCGCAGATGACAAATCAGAACTCATGGGTCAGCGCTGCTGCCCTCTATTTTGCTCTGCCTGGAGCTTCTGAAGTCCTGGAATATAACAACAAGTCGATACAAGTTCAGTATGACCACCAGAAAGTTCTTGATGGTGAAGAAAACAAGCATCTGGTGGAAGATGCCGTAGCAGGCCATGACGACAAGCCTGACCACCAAAAAAGGACCATCCTGGATAAACAAGGCCTCCACGATGGCCCAGATGTCAGTGCTGTGTTTCTTCAGGAGAGAGGTCTCCTGGATGGCTTCATCACCCTCGCCGTCTGATTTGGTATTCACCACTATTGAGAAAAAGGAAACAAAAAAAAATCCTGGTAGAACATGTTGGTTCCGTATGTCAACACCTAGTGTGTTTATAAGGCCTTCAAACACACTGCACACACCCAGATGAGCAGACACGCACTAAGAGAAAAGCAGAAAATCCAAACTAAGTGCACTAAGTGCCCTACAATAAGAAAGACATTTAACAGTATCGGTATTACAACTCATATATAAATTATAAGGTGGTGTCATATATAATTAAAGCCATTAGCAGGGATTGTCTGCTCTGGGAACAAAGACGTTTTGCTCTACCCTTTTTGTGCTTACTCTACATCCCTGCATGCATGTGACTACTAATTTGAGAAGGTCCACATCATCCATACAGCACTGCTTGGTAGCAAGTCTAAGGCTCAGGAAGTTAAACGTTCAAGTTAATAATTAAACAATGCTGGAGGCTGCAAAGCAAATGATTTCAGCTGATCTGGTTTTTACTGTTTACTTACTCTGGACTTTACTAATGTTTTTTCTAAACACATTGTTTAGATTGTCCCATGCTTGGAACAAGCAAGAAGGATATTCTTTTAACAAACACTCACTGACCAGCCAGATGTAGGGGGAACTGTAACATGCTCCAGGTCCACACAGCTAAGATGATGTAGACCAGCTGAGGACTGTTGTCTCTGCAAAAGACATGCAGACATAGCTTCAGTTCCTATTTCAGTCAATGCCATTGATACAATGTACAATGTTCACCAGGGATGATTGATACATTTGTGGTGCAATGAACAGGAAACAGTATGGTCCACTCCTGCATTTGCATACTTAGTGGTAGAGCATTTAGATCTCTTCTTATGTAGCAGTTGCCATCTGGGCTTCTCCACAGTGAAGAGGGTGCCAAATCAAGTGAACAGGCTGAATGTTCAAATCCTCATTGCTGAATGACTGCATGATGGATAATGCTGTTGTCAGGGTTGGACTACAAAGGCATGAAAACTTGGTCCAAAAATGTATCAATCACCCCCTTCCTGTGTATGTGATTAAAAACCAACAGTGGACATCCACCCACTTCACATCCGACAGTGTCTCACTAGTAAACTCCAGAATATCTGCCGCCGTGCCAACAAAAATCAGAAGAAGCTGAGACAGTTCATCTCGTGTGACTCCGCCTCCCAGTGGGAGGAGCCATTTCCCCACAATGAGGAGGATGAGCAGAATCTGATGAAGAGCCAGGATCCAGTCATTGGAACAGACATTGAACAGCACCTGGTTGAAGTTCTGCAAAAAAGGAAACATAAATATATGATATGATATGATTTGATATGATATGACCTCATACAACATGCAGATTTGTCACCAACTAGAATTTTCAGAGTGTTTTCAAAGGCAGATTTGTAGCACTGTTGAGCAGCATGAAGGTCACTGCTGCCTGGGTGCTGAGATTTCAATCCTTCCACTCAACTCCACTTACCACTCGACACAAACAATGACTCAGAAGATCAGACTCAGATAGCACAGACTAGACTTACCATCCATGTTGTGCAACCACTATTTTTTGTAAATCCCTGAGACATGGATTTGTTGGAGGAATGCCTGAAACTTTCAAACTGCCTGTCAGAACATCTGCTCTTGCAAATTCTCTGGAGCTCGTGTTTGTAATCAAAGGCAGAAGATCTGTCAGTTGCATTTTGCTTAATGCTACATCCGCATTCTCTGATTGTAGATACTGTTATAAGGAATTTGATAAGTTAATCAGGGGGCTTCCTAAATGGTTTAATTTACAATTGCATGTTTATTTTGACTCTTGATGAACACTCCATTAGAGATGATATAGAGTGGCCACCCTTTCCAGGCCTGGAGGCCTGTATTTACTGGAAGATGTTTTATCTGTCCCACTGGTGGCTTCTTCTGAATTCTGACCTTCACATTCTGACCTTCACAAGAATTTATGCTAACTTTCCGATTGAAAATGTTGACAGCGTCATTCGAAGTGTGTGAGCAAATTGTTGGATCTTTATTTGAGGGCTGACTAATAAGTTACTACAGGGTTCAGCTAAGCTGCTTTGGTGTTGGTGGCTGACAAGAGGAGTGCTCCTCTACCAGGAGAGCAAGACCACAGTGCAGATTTGTGGTCTTGCAAATTTTGGCTGTCATCCTGGAAAGTGGATTTACACTCATCCAACACCTTCTCTAATTATCCAAATTGGGTCCCTTGAACTACTACTTCTTCATAAAATGACCGCATTGCTGCTGTAGACAACTTTCTGGAGGATAAAGTGTCCAACACTGCTGGACTAAGTGTGTAAAAGGAAGAAAGAACCATGTTGTAGGTCTTCTAAAATGACTGGTTCAACCATAGGCCATAGTCACTTCTTGTAAGTTTAAGCCAAGTGAAAAAATAGTTGACATGACCTGACTAAATTAGTCACTATATTAATACTAAACAATTACTTTCACTTCCCTTTGCATTAGTTTATATTGTGTTACTGCAGTGCAGGGAGTTTCCAAGAATGGACTGAAAACAGACACAGAGCAGCAGTGTGTGGGATTCTCTTGTGAAAATGAACAACACATTAGTGTAGCAGTTCTTGAGAATTCTGTGAACTTTTTGACTTTTTGGTTTTTGGCTTCCAAACAATCCATCCATTTTCCAGACCCACTTGTCGTGTACAGGGTCACAGGGGGAGCAGGACCAAGCTATCAACGGGCGAGAAGCTGGGTACACCCTGGACAGGTTGCCAGTCAATCACAGGACCAACACAACACACTCACACCTATGGTCAATTTAGAGTCTTCAATTAACCTATAACAAGAACGTCTCCTGGAGACAACCCACACAGGCACAGACAGAACTTCCAGTGTTTGTAGGAATATTACACAAGAGTGAAATATGTTTTTGTCAGTGTCAGTGTTACTCTTACCTTTAGGGATTCCAGGTATGTGACATTTCTGTGGGTCCCATTCAAAGTGATCACTTTAAGCAGGTTCTCCCACGAGTCAAGCTTTTTGCACTGAAATAAGAAACTTTTGAAATGAACAGCAACTAGAGTACACATGTAATGAATTGTGCAACCTGCCCCCATGTTTAAAAAACAAACTGCAGCAGCAGTACCTGATGGTCGTTGGAGTTGTCTTGGCGGTGGTGGAGCTCCAAAATCCAGATGGAAGGAATGATACTGATGAGAAACAGAAATATGGGAGGAGAAAACCTGCAAGATAGGCAGTAAGGCTTCATCAGTATTACAAACAGATGGAAAATACACATCTTAAAAGCTGTTAGTGGCACTTTTACATATATCACCAGTAGTGGTCACAATGTCCATTAAGGCTTGTATTCAGCTAACTTTCCACGGCTTCGAAACAATATTCCATTATTAACAAAATAATAATAATATTAAAAAACTTCATTAGTGTTTGTGTAATTGCTGTAATTGCAGCCAAAAGGTCTACACTGCAGCTTTAATATGGATTAGAGACCATTATTATACAGTAACTATTTTAACCATTGTCAAGCTAAATTAATACATAAGTGGTGGGGAAAAAACAATATTTTAACTTAAAGGGACAGTTCACCCCAAAACTTTTGAAGATATACATACAACTGATAAAAACTCTTTGTCTTTCTTCCCCGAAATTATGATTCACAAGAAGTCCTTGAACAAACTCCTGCTGTTAACAGAGGAGGATAGATGGGAAGCACTGCAGGGTCCGGAAATATTATGAATATTTGATACATAGAGTAGAGTACTGTAAACATTAAGTACTACAAACAAGTATTTCATTACCATTTTGCTTTCTGCTCACTCACTCCTACACAAACAACTGTTTCTTCTTAATTAAACAAGACAAACAAGAACATTCTGCACATGTCTGCATGGAGAATTCAATGAATGGGTGCTGCTCAAATTTGACTCTATTTTATTGGTAGTTTACTTTGTGCTGTTGTAATAACGCAGTGTCCCCATTATGGGACAAATAAAGGTTTTGTTTAGGAATGAATTTCATGGGAAGGGAGTGTCCCTGGAGTTCAGGGGACGCTCCTTCCCCATCTTTACTGTCCCAGGACGATTTAACAATAACATGGGGGAACAGGCAGGATGCACAGTGAAAGTGGGGGAAGGGGCGACAGATTAATTTAATGCACGCACTGTACTGTAAAATACATAATCTGTGCAGATCAAGGATAATAGCCTATATTACATATTTATTAAATGCATGTGCATGTTCTTACCATTTGTAATCTTTCCCCTTCCTCCTCTTCAGTGTGATGATCATTTCAGCAACAAGCGGCAAAAGGAGAAAAGTCAGAAACCAGTAATTATCATTCTTCACCGATGTCAC
Organism: Parambassis ranga; assembly: GCF_900634625.1. Classification (NCBI taxonomy): domain Eukaryota; kingdom Metazoa; phylum Chordata; class Actinopteri; family Ambassidae; genus Parambassis; species Parambassis ranga. Next base: position 11,156,842 of record NC_041035.1, read on the forward strand.
CCTCATGATGCCTGTCAGGGACACCAGGATGAACAACGCCCTGGTAACGATCGCACATATAAACTGAAACAGAGCCATCGCCACGTAAAACTACAGTAAAGTTCCTGAGTGCTCAGACCCACGCACAACAACCGCTGACTGCAGCTTTCCTGCTGGATGTAGTTTTTTGAACAAAGTCCCCAAACTTTAGGCTCCGCCCGCGCAGACGAAGGTCCCCTACAGACTTTTTTTTGTTTTGTCCCGGTACTGACAGAAGATCAGATAATGGAGAGTAATGACACATAAATAATAAATGCGGACTTAAATACAAAGCCTTAAATACAAAGCCTGCTGTCTAAGAGAGTTCATTGAGATTTTTTTTTTGATTTATAGATCCTGACTACGTCGAAACTCTGTGAGTGTACAGGAGAGGGCAGCATCACATCATGTGTTCCTGTAGCAGGAATAGAAACAGGAGCAGCACATCCTGCTTTTTGTTCCTGGACAAATCATTAAATGTAAGGGTACATCACTCGAGGTTATAGAAAGGAGTCCTCTAAATGTTAAATCACACAAAATGAGATTAACATTGGATTACCTTGTACACAATAGTGCTGCCTAAAGTAGACTAAGTCACCCTGACCCTGATTTTTTTTTTCTTTTATTACCCAACACATCAAGTTATAGTGAAAACCAGGACAGGGCGAAAATAAAAACAAGATGGAGTTTACACAACATCTCATGCTTTTGAACCTGCACGCCTCTTGTTTTTGTAAAGTAAAAAGAACAGATTGTTTTTTCTAATGAAAAACAGAAATGTGGACTCACTCCTTCACTAACATTTGTCCAACATAAAACAATGATTATGTAGTCTAATCACATATCTTATTTATGTGCCATGCAGGAAACGACATGTCAGAGCGAGTCTGTGCTGGCTTTTTAAGTCTAAAACACACACACACACACAAAACCGTCATTTTGCCCTACTTGGCTGCATGCTGAGTTGATTTCTATTCAAATCAACCCGGCCAGTCGGTGAGGAAGAGAGGAAACAGTAGAAAGCCCTGTGACCTTAGAAAGGAGTCATACTTTTCCTGCCTTTGTTCCAAATTGTCTGTCATTGTGCCCAAATTTACATCAGGCAAAATCTCAATGAGAAATGCAGACAGTGAAGAAGCAGTAGAAAGTATCCAGAGGGAAATAAAGACTCTTGTTACATGCTGCATTTAAAAGAAAATCACTGTGAGCTGAGTTTTTAAGAAACCAGTGCTGTATTTTCTGAAACATGTCCCTGGTGTTTATCATGTCTTTTTGTTGTTTCTAAGCAACCAAGGTTTAGAGTAAAGTACAAACAAAAAAGTGGCATTAAAACAAAAATCAAACCAATTTCAATCAGGGTGTTCCCTCCTGATTGCAGCAGCTTACTTTGTCCAAGAGGAAGAGACAGTTCAGTCATACAAGGAAACAAACATCTCCTCTGTTGAGACTGAAAGGCTACCCAACGCCTCACACACACACACGCAGCCTGGTGTTACCCACTGTTTCTGTGTGAGGGTGCTGTTTAACAAGTATGATAATGACAGAGATGGCATTTGAGCTCTGATCACAGAACACTGCTTCCTTCTATGTGGCTGATCATTCAGCACTGAGACGCCTATAGAGCACCTCTATCTGCTCCTTTAGCACAATCAAAACAATAAAATGGATAATAGGTCAGTGTTTAAATATTGCTATCCAGCACAGTACAGTTGGTGATGACAATTAAATAGAAAAGCCTAAATCAAATTAGGTCACTGGCTCTGCTAAACTAATGTTTACATACAAAATTAGATCATTAACATGTCATTTAATGCATGTCAAACTTGTGAATCACTGCTGTTCAGACACAATCCTGACAAAAGCATTCAGCTGCTGGTAAAAAAAAATGTCCACTTGGACTTAAAGGTCAACTATAACTTCAAAATCCACTCACTAATTACAGATGTACATTGGGTTTAACTGATGTGATGACAAAGGACTATACTCACTATACATATATCTGTGTGAAGCACACAGATATGAGGCACAGGTATCACTGGTATTTTAACTGTACCAGGGTAAGATGGATCTTTATCATCCTCATTACACAGCTACAGACTAAAGAAATTCACAATTTTATAAGAAATATTGATCTAAAAAACGATCATTTACAGTGATCAGAACCATGTTCATAGCAGCAGTGTGTTCAACACAGCTGTGTAATAATTCTAGTTGTGTAGAGTGGAGCAGTGTTATTTTGAGCTCATGCTGCTGCACAGAACTAGAACATTTAATCAAACTCTCACAACCTGACTGACACACACACAGAGTCTGAGTTTCCAGCACAGGAGATCTGCTTGTGACTGGAAACATGAAGGTGAAGCAGCCATTTTTGTGTGTGTGTATTTTTTACATTATCCACTAAGGCCCACATATCCCTGTGCTTCAATAAGGTTGACTCATCCAGTCTCACAAACCTCCTCAGGTTACATTTGTTTATGTTTCAGACGACAGTTTTAGTGTTACAAGCCTGAGCAGCTGTTAAAAGCAGGAAAACTATTCACTAACTATTCTGATTTCTTTATTCTTTTGTTTGTGTGTGTGTGTGTGTGTCTTTAAATACTTTTGATTAAACATTCCTAAGTTGTCATTATACACATTTAAAAGCAAAGAGTTTGTACACCAACAACATTTTTCCCACACAGTGTATTCACACCTTTAATTTAATATATTAAATATGCGTGGGTGTGTGTTAAATACCCACACATATTTTTACCAGTCATTTGCAGTTCAATTGTTCTCCACACTGGATGATTAATAACTTGCCTGTTATGTTGTTGTATGTATGTTGTACAGTGTAAATTTTCCTCTGTAATCCACCTTGGTGTCATTACTGCTGCACCCCAACAGGTGGCACTACACTCTGCCCAGCAGCTTCCACAGCTCTCAATGTGGCACCTTTATTAGTCAACATGACATTTATGTTAATAGCAAAAAGGATCAGCACACCGAAAAAAAAGAAAAAAAGAGGTGGGGGCTCCTGAATGGTTAAAACCAGCAGACTTCATGTATGCTAATTTGTTATTTTTTTTTGGGTGGATGAAAAATGTTAAATTTCAACATCTCACAGTCACCACAGTTCGAAGGATATAAGTCATATTTTCCAACAGAGAGCTCCTTTTAAGGAGAAATCCATTGCTCCTTTGTTTATTCATTTAATTTCATGGCAGCTGCGCCTGCTTTAAAAACCATGTCAGAAACAGCGCAAGCTGGATTGTTTTCCCAAATATAAATGTTCTTTAAACAGTACAGGTCATGGGTGAAGCAGGTGGTTAAATGGTCGTAAGGCTCTGGCCTTGATTTTCTCTCCCCTCGTTTCAAAATACTGTTTCAGCTCAGGGCCCTGCAGAGTCACACATGTCAGGCATTTGCATGGGAGAAATTGGACTTAAATGGGTAACACATGACTCATTCTGTCTCAGCCCCGACAGCTGCAACAGGCCAAGCAGTTATTGGACAAATATGATTCGCCTCAGAACAGAATGAGTCTTCAAAGCCTTTTCCAGTGTGGAATCTTTGACGTAAGCCGAAAAATAAAGAGATATTGAAGCGGATTTAGTGTGAAACATATTGAGTTACACTCAAGCCATATCATGAGTATTCATTTTCCTTTTTCACTCGCTGGATTTCTCTCTGACCTTAACCTGACAACTGTTATGAATTCTGCATTAGCAATCAAAACAAAGGACTATTATGCAGAGCAGCGCTGGCTCCTAGTTGCTGCTTGGCTCGTATTCCCCCGTACAGTAAACAGCCCACAGATGTTTTACATTGATATTAACAACCTTAATTTGTCCTGCGTAGAAAAAAAGGCCGAGCATAGCGTGGGGATTAAGTTCTCAGCCATGTATCACACACAGCACAGACAGCAATCTCATTTAGCTTGAGTGAAGTTTACAGTGAGTGGGTTTTGCATAGGTCATTAGTTGTCTCAAAATACCCCCCTGTCACCATAGCAACTTCAAGTGACTGCTAAATTGCCTTATAAAATGAGATAAATTATTAATGTTGAGCGTTTTTTTTTCTTCTTTAATATGTGTGCTCAGGCTCTAAAGCTTTGCACACAGCACTGTATTACCTTTCCTGTACTGCTGTAATGGAACAGTTTAGCTATTGTCAGCCATATTCCAAAACCTATCCTTTGTCTCCATCCATAAGTAGGCTGATGTCCTTCATTTATAAGTCACAATCGACGCTGTTATTCAAATTGAATACCTGAGGCTGTGTTTCGTTTTACACACTGTTATTTTATATATATATATATATACATAACACAGAGCTCTCAGTCCAGATGGGAGGGTGACATGCACCAGTGAATAATCTGATCGTAGATGTCTGCTGACATTTATGCCCGTTTTATAACAATTCAGTGTTTGACAGAAAAAGGCAGCAGTGATGCATTGCACAGATGGCAAATGCTGAGGTCAGTGTCCTCAGCCATTTCATTGTCAAGTGATGGTTTGACCACTGGGCGTATTAACCCAACTGATCTTTGCAACACACAAAAAAAGTAAATCTTAAATGCTGAGATCAGGTTCTGTCTTAATGCATTCCTCAGATGTGAAGGTGACTCTGTGACCTCTTTACTTCAAAAAAAAAATACATTTTTCTTTCACTTCTTGAGATTCAGCTGCGTTCCCCTCACTCCCTGCACTGAAAACATCCATAACTCAGAGGCAGCTGTAACTCAATCTAACAAAATGCCTTTTCAATCACTCTCATCTTTTATAGTTATACCCATCAGACATTTACATAAATACATTATTCATGGTCTAATCCTGGTTTCAGATGGGGAGATATAAAATGTGACTCTGTGTGTGTGTGTGTCTTGATGTGTATGCAGATGGCAGTGGGGAATGAAGCAGCCTATTTTGTTTGTGGTTTGCACATTTCTGATTCAGCTGAGCACTCTCCATCAATGAGGCAAATTTACATTTGCTGTGGCAGTAATAACCTAAAACCAATACTGATGTTAACACTTGTATACACTCGAATTCACGTTGCCCTGCCGCATGATTACATTTGCGTGGCGCTTAATAAAATGACTCACTTGACATTATCAAACAATTCGGGCTGTAATAGTTGCCCATGAATGTGAAATTGTGTTTTGCAGGCAATTAGTTCATTGTCATGGCAGTCATTCACACACACACACACACACACAGGGTTTGCCTTATGAATTACTAAAGCTCACATATAAATATAGTATTAGGTATGATCAGTATCACAGCCGTGAATGGATACAGTAATTGGTTTGCTGGATATGCAGAAACCATAAATTATGCATAAATCATGACGAAGTGCAGATAAACAAGTGTGATATTAGAACAAAAAAAAAAGAGAGAAGTGTATCTACTCTGCTGTGAGCAGTAATAATCCACGCTGCATGCGGCGGCTTCTTTGATGTTCTGAAGATATCAACTGCATCACAGATATTTATGAGCTAAGTCAGTTAATATTCAGCCTACAGAGCACACACTGACACCTGCTAATATGCACAGAATTCAGCTCAAACAGCCTCCAGATGAACACATCCAATTCCAATCCTGATTAAAAGTGAACCTTCAATACACTAATTGGCTTTCTAGTGCATGTACCGTCCACTGTAAGGTGGACTTAAATGTGAGTGAATGGAGAGAAATGTTACACCATGTTATAATGAGTCTAAGAGGCTAAAATTAGCACCACAACATCTCTCTGCTCTCCTGTTACTTTTCCTGAAGTCATGCTGCAGACGGAGGCCATTGTCATGTGATTACAGCAGCACAAAGACACAGGTGTAAAGTTACTATTGGAACGTGTTCCCGAGGACAAATTTACTTGATGGATTTTTAATGTCCCAGGGCTTTCCACTGATGATAGATGGATATCCATCGGGTAATGCAATTGTGCATGTGGAATGAGTAGGAGATAGAGTGCGTTGCCCTAATTTCTCAGAAGCTTTCTTGCTTTAGTCATCTGTAGATTTTTATAATGCCTGGCAGTGCAATTAAAAATGTGGATCCTAATATCACACTGAGAGCCTTTAATGCCAGTAAAAGTGATGCTTGGGCATGTATGCACATCCTCTCACTGCTGAATACATCTGACTAGTTCCCCTGTCAGGAAAATTCAAATGCTCTATTAGAAGATTAATTTAGTAAATGAGAAACCTTTAGGAGATTTTACAGTTTAATGATCTTCTCTTCTTTGATACAGAGTATTTTGAGTTGTTATATAATAATGAACCAAGAACTTAAGTAGCCCACTGTGCTTTGAGCTAGTAAAAATGTTTAATACATTATAATGATTACTAAACAAATCCATTTTGAACCACTATCAGAACTAGAAAAGGGCATTTCCTGAAGAAAATGCAAGTTTGATTGCTGCAGCTGAAGCATTGCTTTGAATGCCGATGTGAAGGATTGTTCTGAATTGCTGGAGAATCAGAGCAATTCAGAGCTTTATATGCCTCTGTGTGTCAGCCTGTCACCATGGTAACAGCAGAGGAGACTTCAAAAACCACTCCAACTTTGAGAGCCTGGCGTGCGGAAACAAAAAAATTTTTGAAAAAAACTTGAAGCTGTGCCAAAAAACTTATGAAAGAATAAAAAAGTAGAAGAAGAAGAAGAAGAAGGAGAAAGAGGGCGAATAACAATAGTTTGATTGTCTAGCAACGGCAATCAAACTAATAAACAGATGCTAACTGCTAGCTTGTGAAGAAATACACCTACATAGGCTACTGTGCTGCAGAGACGTTGGGGTCAGCATGCTAACCTGCTAGCTGTAGCTGTTTCAATCATGTGATAGCAGTTGTGCTGCAGGGTGGTGCAGTTGATGACGTTGGCGACTTCAACTGTCATCAACCAACTGAACACAAGATAAGAGTTCTTAATGTAACGGTTATAAAGAACGATCCAGCAGCAGCATCCACAGGAATGTTGTCGCCGTTCTTTCAGGTGAGCGAACAAGCGGAGGCGGAGCAGTCAGGTAAGCTACTCCACCAACTTTGCTTCTTTGCTTTATGCAGAAATGATTTTAGCAAGTGTGTATGTACAGTATGTACCCTCCCGAAGCATATACTATTTTAATGCGATATTAAAAGCACAGTGTGTGTCTACACTGCGCTTAACTGACAAGCTAGCTGGTAGCTACGTTTACCGTAGCTAAAAGCTACGTTTAGCTAAAAGCTAAAAACAAAGCGGACTACACTTTAGCCAAACTGTTGTTTTTATTAAGAAGAACGTCAGAGAGAATAAAATGTGCCATAAGCTTGTCTGCTCCCTTGAAGTGATTTAATTATAGTGTGAGTAGGCTATGTAAACACATCTATGTAAATAGTGGAGTACACCATGGAAAAATTATTGTTATGTAACAAGAAACAACAATATTATATAAAGGAACTAACTATTTTCCCCTCTCAAAACACTGTAAATGAATCATTTTCTGCTCCTTTTTGGATGAGGTCATCAATGGAGTGGTTTAAACTCTGCAGCTGATATTTTCTTTTAGCCATTATAAAGAAAAAAAATCATTTTTAGCCATTAAGACACACAATTGGCATTATATGTGCTATTTTAATGGCTTTTGTGTTGCTTTGCTGCGGTTGAAAGTATAACCCCAGCTCTCCATTTTGAGGTTGGCTTTCCAACCACACTGCAGGCTCCCTGCTGAGCCCGCCTCATTATGTTGAATGTGGAACACCTGTGCTGAGAAGCTTTTACCACTTTACCAGGTATCTTTCCACCATCGGCACAAAGACACAGAAAACTCACTGAAACTCATTTATCCATATTTTCCATCATAATAATACCTTCGAATTGTGAATATATTTGAAAACAAAACAAAGAATGTTCAGTCTTTATGCTTATGACTTTGGCTACAGTGTGTTTTAAGATAGATTTTTTCCATTGAATCATATTTAAATATAAGATAAAGATAAGCAGATGATATTATTGGTCATATGCATCTGCCGGTTCTCAGGTTTATGTTGTTACAGATTTCTAATACTTCTTTCTCTCTCTCTGTCTTGTTTTTGAACACATGTTTATTTTCAATAAAGATTTCTCCACATGAAGCACAAATCATACCAGTTCACATCAATATCTCCATCATAACATTGCAGTCTCGCTGGGCTCTGACTGTTGACAAGCAAACACTTGCAATTGCCAGATAAGAGCTCTAGTGGTGCCATTGATTAACCAGGGACTTCATTATGGTGGCTGCCATTAACAATGCAACCCCATTGATTCAGCCACTGAAATGGCTGTGAGAGAAATCAGGAAAGATAACACTAAAGAGCTGCGGTTTATATTGGATTCACTGCAGGAATCCCAATGCTGCTGCAGCCTGGTGTAAAACAATGAGCCTCCCTGTAATCCACCTTTTTACTCTGCTACTTTAAATACCTGAGTGTCACAGAACATCGCCTCAGCTATTTTTATACTAATACATAATGTCCTGCTGCTTGTAGAGGAGAGAAACTGGAAATGACTACCTTTATAATTCTACTAATTCTTCTTCATCAGTCACACTGTGTAATTAAGATAAATACCAGGAAGCCTTGAAGAAACAAAACAAGCCAGCATACACTGTAGTGGATGTGAATCAATGCGCCTGTGTGTACTCTGCCCGTCATTTCAGGAGGAGAAAAAAAAGGCGCATTGCGTAATACTGTACTTGAAATAGCTGGTGTCAGAAGTAGGCCTATGTCGCTGTTGCCTGCTCTGTGATCTGAGTGCTGGATAAATGCAGGGCAAAGGGTGGATGACGGTGGAGAAACAGCACAGCGCCGTGGACGATGTGGGTACTTTTCAGTGCATGAATAATTCCAGACAAGCCGATAAAATACAGCTGACACATTCAGCCGGCGGAGCCTCAAAGGACAATGAGCCCGCATATGTAAATAGAAACCGTCAAGTTAGTGTAACTCGGTGTAAATAAGATAAGCTGTGATTAATAATTCATATAGAGTGTTATTGGTTTTCTAGTACTGTAATTAAAAAAAAAATCATCAATATAATTATATAATAGAGGGTTTGATCGCGTTAATGTGTTAACACATGTCAAATATATATACCTCGCTGTCTCTGCAAGGTCAGCTCTGCGTTTTAATATGATTTATGTCCGGATAATGGACCGCCTCGTGACACTCCGCTTTCTAACTCGGCCAATTTGGTCTTTTTCATGTTCGCCTTTAAAAAAAATATGTATATATTTATATAAAGGCCATTATTTTTCAGCATTTTTTTAGAGCCAACCCTGCGCGCACCCAAGCCATAACGCACACCGCGCGTTCCCCTGAAAGCAAAGCACCTCCCGGGTCCCCACATTGCCTTTTGAGGAATCGTTTGATAGCCCTATTAACTTTCATGTAACATTGTTTCTTGAAGGCATCCACAGCAAGCGCCTCAGTGTCATTACTGTGAGAAATGTGCTTTCATACTGAACGTCTTTTACAGTCCTGGAAGGTGCATAGTCTTGGAGGGACAAATAACGTGGAATAATAGCACTAATTGAGCTTTTATGCGCAAAATATTCTGCACAAAAGATGTTGTCTAAGTGTTATATATTACTACAACTTATCAACGATTGAATAATGTTCATATGTTTTATAATTATGTGGTAATATTTGCCCCAAATACACAGTTAATCCTAATAAAATGTACCAAAGTGGTCGCTAGCACATTTGATGTTTTTAAAATTCACACACACATTTAGACAACGTTTCCAACAGTGTTTTAAACTGAAAATGAAAATTTCTGCGTCCCCCTTGCGACTAAAAATCACTATGTTTTAACTCCACAGAAATATGTCTCTTGCAGGACCTGCGGCAATCCATTCAAGCCAGCAAGTTTGGAGAGCGTGTTGAGTTTAATCAATTCATAACGTCGAGATGGAGCCGAACTCACTGAAGGTAACGTTTGTTATCAGCCGTCGATTTGTTTTATTTTCGCATTGCGCTATTCTCTGCCTTGTGTAAACTGCATGCATGTACGCAATCCGCAAAACTTTGACTCTCTGCATTTAGTATGTCCACATATATGTGTCATATGTTGAACGTCTAAAAATAGTTACATGATATGGTACTAATTGTGTTCAGAAAGCTGAGATAGCCTGGTGTGATTGCCGTTTACCAGCCGTGCGTAAAATACGCGTTTGAAATGTTTGTGTTCGCCTGCTTACGATTTGTTTACCAAATGAGTTGATAAGCAATTCATTAATTTTTGTGTTTGTCTTTTTCTCCTCAACAGTGGGTGGGCTCGTCTTGCGGTTTACATGGACCATATATATTCTATAAAGCCTTTAAATTTAACCGGGACGGCAAACCGAGAATTCTATCTCTCGGAGACTTTTTCTTCGTCAGATGTAAACCGGAGGATCCTATTTGCATAGCGGAGCTTCAGCTGCTCTGGGAAGAAAGAACAAGCAAGCAACTTTTATCAAGCTCCAAACTTTATTTTCTGCCAGAGGATACTCCCCAGGGACGAACAGTCACTCATGGAGAGGTATGAATACCCGATCGCCCAATGAATAATTATGAATCTTTTGGTGTTTTCCTTTGGTTCAGCATGTTATTTACCAGCATCTTTGCTGCATTAAGAGTTGGCAGTGGATGACAGAGGCATTCAGACTGACGTTGATGTATCCGATTGACCTACAGCAGTATTTGTTCTCTAGTTTTACTTGAGCCTGTTTGTCTATTGTGGTGTCAAATGCTGAATGTGCACTTGTCCAGCTGCGCTCAATAAGGCTGCCGCTGCGCTCTACGGGGTTAATTGTGTTATAAAGGGGGGAAAATCCGCAAGAATCCTGCGCCTGGGCTCTGTCATTTCATTTCTTGGTAAAAGCGTGTCAAATGCTGACATATGGGCGGAAATTGCGAAACGGTAATGAATGCGAGGGATCAAACTGGCTCAGATCGCTCGCTACGATAGTTATTAGATATTTTGTAACGCTGCCTGATGTTGAAAGAGGCACAGCGAGTCATAAAGCGTGGCAGAGCAAAGCCAGTGCTGACACGTTTTAACTATACTCTCCACGCTTTGCATAATTTTCCATGTGAACATTTCCATCCTTTAACAATGTGATATTGTCAGCTCGCATTTGAGGCAGCTCTTAAAACGCCCCTGTGTTACATTACGCTGCTGCTGCTGCTGCTGCTGGCACTGAGAAAAGCAATAGTTATGATTGACTGTGGCCATATGTGGCGCTTGTGATCCGGTTACATCGCTGCACTGAATGGCATTACTCTGATTATTGAGAGTTTTTCCTCGGCGGCTACAAAACAAACAGTGTGTTGTTTTCACTCTGATATGACAGCAGCCACTTTAATTACCACTCTCTGCTTCTGATCACTTGCGGCTGCGTGGAAATGATTCTCTGCTGCTGGTATATTGTTTATAGCGAAGGACAAAGCCGTGTTTGTACTTGACTCTTCCGCTGATGGTTTACTTACATTCTTTCCTCTTGAGTAATAGAGTGGCTATCACATTTCCCTTTCATGAGAAAAGGTGGCTATTTATGGCCAGTCGCTTAGACAAGCTATCATCCCTGTGTCAGAATTCTTCTATGAGCTTCTCACTTTAGTCTTTAACACGCTGCAATTATTTAGTAATTACTTTGAGTGCATGCATTGCCGATTCTGTGGCCACACTTGCGCAACGACATGTCAGCTCCGCCCCTTTCCAGAAGACTTATTTGCATTGCAAAGTGCTTACATTCCAGTCTATTGACTATATCTGGAAAATATTATATTCAACTACAAGCTACAACTACCCTGTTTGCTTTGAAGTGGAAACAGATTATACCATAGAATTGGGCCAAACAGAGAAGAAAAGAAATATATATAATTTGAGGATGATATGTCTAAGTGCAATATATGTGCCTGCAGGCTGACCTCAATTAAAGGGCTTGCCAGGCGTTCAGCTCTCATCAAATCGGACTACTTACTGTACATTACACAGTGGAAATTGCCCTGACAACTTCAAGTCAGTTTATGACCTTCACTGAGCCCATTCAGATTCTCGCTGACTTTGCCCCATAACACTAATCTGCACCGCATGAGTCAGCTAGGAGCGCTTACAGATGCAACCCATAATCCAAAAAACAAACAGGAAGGGTAAACCAGCCCCAGGGAGGAAGAAAAAAAAGGCTGATGTATGTGTAAAAAGGTAAACATCAGAGAAGAGTTCATTTTCAGCCACACCGAGAATTTATTAACCTCACCGTCTTCTTGAGTTTTATGGCTGCTCAACTGTAAATCTGTAATTGACTGGCTGAATATTAGGGGTTCAAATTATTCCAGCAACTCGTAGATATGAACTTGATAACTTACAGCTCTCAGGAAGTGTGCATGCGCGTCTGTGTTATCACAGGCGTCATAAGGTAAAACCACAACTTGGCAACAGTGCTCCTTATAACCTCTATTGTCACCGTGTGACACTTGAATATCTTCACACAGCATAAAAACAGAGCTGACTTATGACTTGTACACAGCTGGTGCTGGGGGTTGTTCCTTGTATCTGGTAGATAGCTATTATCTTAAGCCTGAAGCCACTACCCTCCAAAAGCCACAAAAGGCTTCTTTTGAAGACATCATATTGAACAAGCTCACTTGAATAGGATTACTGATTCACTTGTGTTCTCAGTGCAGAGGTATGATGTAATTTCCTGGTTATTTCTCAGGTATTTGTTTGCCTCTCCCGCGCCGTGTTTTGCTGCGTTGTGCAGTGACGAGAGGAACCAACCCATGACCTACTGTGCTTGTTTTTCTTCTGTCACAGGGTTGGAGGTCAATTCCTTTTTAAATGCAGCCAGCTTTGACTGGAAATAAAAATAATGATGATTCATTGAATAAACGCGACTCTGGGCGCCTGTGTTTGCTGAATAGCTGATAAACAGATACAGAGACAATTTATTAATCTATTTATACTAAGTTAATTATGAAGTCCATATGCGGAGGAAGCTCTATTTTTTTTCATTGTATCTTGGTCTGACAAGCAGTGTTTACCCCCACCAGTTGAGCTCAGCTTGCTCTTTAAACAAGCTTTGTGTCGGGTTGCTCACCCATTATGACAAACCCTCTATCGGGGCCTCTGCTCTATTTGTCTGCCTGCAAACTGCCACTGACTAAACAGTCACATGTGTTTTAAAACTCACTGAGTGACACATTATTTCTTCTCACTCCGCATGGCCTGCCTCTCTTGCCTGTAATACTTTCTGTTTTTGGACTCCCTATTTCAGGAGAGAGCTGTTGTAGATAACAGCTCACCACACACACACACACACACACACACACACACACACACACACACACACACACACACACACACACAACACACAACACACAACACCCAGTTATTGTATACTCTGCTTCAGGCAGTTAATTACTTATGCTTATCTTATAGTATATATCCCACTTTACTGCAAATACAGCAAGGCGCGCTTAATGGGAATTCACAACCGTGGAGAATATTTCTAGATCATGTTATATTAATGTGCTATTATCATCACCTCTGATTTCATCTGACCTCTCTTCTCCTCTATTCTGTTCCTCTAGCTGACAAGGTACACACACACATACACACATACACAGACACACTGACAGGCTGGGGACTGCAGCAGTAGGCCAGTATTGATTGCTGTGGAAAACACTTTGGCATGCATCCAGAGCCATTTCTTCAGTGCATGGCAGTAGTCCATGCATGTGTTTCAGTGCTTGGAAAGCCAGCTTGTAGGGAAATTAGATTGTATTCATTTGCTGCTTCTTTGATTTTTCCTAAGGGAAAAAACCCTGAATGGGTAATTCAGGCATCTGGGATGCTAGTTGAGTTAAGTGTAAGTGGCTTAGATATGCGAGCAGCATTTTGATGGATAAGGTCGTTCTGCTGAATGACTCGAGTGTAAATGTGATATGGCACTTTTTCCTTTTTAGTGAGTCCATACTGTTCTCTTGTCTTGGCCAGTTTGAGCATTATACCAAATCTCCCCATTCACACAACAATGGCAGGAATTTAGAGGTGGAGGGGTGTGTGTGTGTCTTTTAGTGTGCATGTGTGGTGTACGCGCATGTATGCCTCGTCCTGCCGCAGAACAAGTCATTAACTCTGAACACTGCCCTCCAGTGAATTCCTCACCATTGCTGAAATAGCATGTAAATTATTACCAGCTTTTTAGGATAGTGTAATTTAAAACCTTTAAAATGTAATACCCCGGACTTCAAAGGCTATAAAAAAACCCCCACAAACATTCTGATTCTGATTCTTTTCACTGAACTGTTCTGTGTCTTTGCAGCCAGAGTAATGATACGTTACAGCAGCGCCTGTTTGTCAACACGCAGAGGACTTTTGGTGCTCTTTAGCTCGGTTTTTTCCACTTTGTCATTGACTAACCACTTGAACAGGCAAACATTTGCCTTGATGCATGACTCCAGTGCCCCCGGGTACAGCGGATCGTTATTATAACCTTCGAGGAGAATGCAGCCACAGATGGGAAGCTCTTGCTTAATACTGCAGCCTATGTTTTTAATTCCTAACTGTGGTTTTTTGGATGGAGCATGCGTTTATGTGCGCATTTGCTAAAATACAAGGATACAAAAGATGCAGTGATTCAGGGAAGCTGACACAGCTTTTTTGTGGTGTCACCTTACATGATGGATGCCTCACCCACTTTCAGAACAGCCTTTGAAAACTCCTGTTATCTCGCTATGTTTTCTCTGCAAAAGAACGCTAAGTTCATATATCACTGCAGCAATCTCTTAATGGAATCGGTGAATAAAAGATGAGTTCAGCACCCCGTCGATATTACAGCAACTGTTATTCATATGAGTAAACTGCATGAATTAGAGCAGAACATTATATACTATAATTCCACCTTTTTAAAAGCTGTTCATTGAAGCCTTTGTAGTATTATGGCAAACTCAGAAAACATATTCTAATTCAATTGTCCCTGGCTTTCTCCCCAGAGCTCCTTTTTAATTCCCAGATAAGTTTGTTTTGGGACACTGAAGCCAAGGTCAGTCACAGGGAGGGGAGATAGATAATGAACTCATATTGTGTTTCATACCCTCGTACTCTCTCTCTCTTTCGTTCCCTCTGCTTCACCTCCTCTCTGTCTCCTCATTGTCCATGTCACCATGTCCATTACTCAATTACTAATCTCCTTTGGCCTTAGGAATTCCAGTGCTGACCTCTCTGAGGCAGCAGGCTGAAACCTTCCCAGCATAACAGGAGGACTGTGTGTGTGTGTGTGTGTGTCACTGCCCACAGTATATAAAGAAACCCACCCACTGGGAGCGCGCACCCCTTGACTCCCAAGCCGAAAGTCCTGTCCGAGCGATGAGACGCTTTGCTGCAGAACGCTGACAGTCAGGAATGTCTGCCTTAATATCCGTGCATAGTGGCGCGAAATTCTTATAGGGAATTGTTCAGCATGATATGGAATATTTCAGGGTATATTGTTTCTAATTGGATCACGGAATAAAGAATCAGGAATGTCCCTTATGTGCTGTTTTTGCCACCAGTACATCACTGCATCCATATAAATTGAATGATATGGATTTCAGTGAGTTTAATTTCAGTGAGATTGCCGGAGTCATGGGTTGCAGTTATCTTCAGTTTCACAGCAGAAGTCTGTTTTGTTTCCCACTTTCAGTCTATTATGTGTAGTCATAGCAATAAATTCAGTCAGTAGTGTTTTTGGAGATATCACGCCGCTGCAGTAATAACATGAATTATTGATAGAAGAATGGAGACAGAATGTAACATCTCTCTGTTAATGCATTACCTTACATTCCAACTCAGCCATAAAAGGAGCAGTTATGTGTTTATTGATGTACCCGAGGTAAAACTACGCCGACACATCGACAAGATATTTAGCTTTTAATGCACATGTGTAGGAAGTGTCACTAGAATGACACTAGGCTGTCTGGTATGTTGCTGATGTGGAGTGTCACCTCTTGGCTGTGGGCTTGCAGTCCTCTGACCTATATTATCAAGTGGCCTGCTGGCTGTGTCTGCCGCTTTGCTAAACTATCAACTGCCTAACTCGAAGTGACAGCACAGTGTGGACGGCCGGCATTTACAGAGAAGGCAGGCCCACAAGTTTTCTAAAGCTCATCTTTGAAGCCCAAAATTCAAGTAGTGAGTTGAGGACCCCTGCGGTGCTGCTGGAATGATACATGTTTAGTGTTGTGACAGCGTGTACAGAGGTACAACAATTAGTCAGTAGGTTTGACAAAAAAAATTAATCCATGGCAATATTGCTCTTTTCATTATTAGCATAGGCATTTTAATATATTGATTTGCTGAACCAACTGTCCAAAAATGCTGATCTGATCTATAATCTCTTCGAAGCCACCAGACTCCCCTGACAACAACAGTATTTATATTATCATATCTGGTAGAAGATGGGAGGAACTGTTGTGTTGTAGTATGACTTGGCTTGTGTCCAAAATGAAATTTAAATCACTGAAGTCACACTAGCAATATATGTGTTGTTGTTTAACACAGCACGTGTTTAAAATCAAAAACAGGTCAGCTGCTTGCAGTACTCTGATTGGTCTGAACCACTGCTGCTCAAATAGCTTAAAGCCTGGTAAGACAGAGTATTTTGTGGTCTCACGAGTCTGACAACAATCCAGCTACTCTCCCTTTAAATATTTGCTGTTCTCCTCATGGCAATAATATATAATACGATACAATACAATAACAAGAATTTGTTGGCTGCCCGTGTTCTGTATTTTCCTCACTGTGGTGGGAAACCAGGTTGGTGCAATGCTGCTGTTGTCACCATTTCTCAATAACTGACTGTCTACTTCTCAGAAACTCTTCGCACAAACACAGCACATTTCTTTATTCTACAGTTTCTCAACCATATATCATGACTTATGCAAACCACAAGCCTGATATTCATCTTCCTGCTCCACACTCTCAGTCTTTAGCCTGTTACTGTTGGCTGCTTAAGTTTAAAAAAGGAAAAAAAAACAGTATATGGCCAAGTTAATGGATGTAGCCTGTTTTTCAGAGCTGTGGCTCAGTTCATAGACTGATTATATTCTGGACTGTGTTGACAGCTGCTGAATTGCGCTCACCTGTTGTGTTTTGCTCTCAACCCGAACAAGTCCCCAAACAGGATCTGTTGACACTCAACACAAGGCACCGTGTCATTCAGCTGATTAATATAGAGGGAACGGCTGTGTGTTTTTAAGGTTTGTGTATGCTCTGGTGTGCTATTGAACCACTTGAAGGATTGCCGTTTGACTCATCTTGCGGCAGAACATTTGGTGCCTTATTTTTGGCTTTGAACAGAAATATTCTATGGTATTTGTGCTGTCAACAGATTGCATCAAAGTACAGTAGATAATTCTTCAGAGATACAGTACAATGTGGTTTTGGCTGCAGGCTGAATGCTATTTACTGTTGCTCTACATTATTCAAATGGCCTGCTTTTTGTGAAGGCAGAAACAGCAGTCAGTTTTTCATTGCATGGAAAGCCAGTTACAACCACCCGCCACCACTTGACAGCTGAAGACAGCTCATTATAAGAAGACCGAAAACCCATGTTTGATGTTTTTACTTAGTGAGGGAGGCACAGCTATATCAAGCTATCCCTCGCAGGCTTTTCCTTTATAAGGAAATACTGTCTCCAACTGGTTGGGATTTGATATGCCTGTAGTTGCAGATGATAGGAGAACTGAATATGGATTTGTATAGGAATTGTATAGACAGAGTACTCAGGGAAAATCTAAAAAGCTGAGAAGTCTTGTGTTTGTTTTTGGAGTACGATGACAAAATGGCAGAAATAATCCTTTAAACATGCAACTGAAATGCTAATCTAAGGAAGTATTTTAAGCAGCGTGTGTATTTTGTTTTTGAAGGGTGGGGGTGGAGGGTGGGCATCTTTGTTGTGTTCACACTCTCTATTTACATACATTAAAATGAAAGCAAAATAAGTGTTGTTTTACATTCTGTGTTATACATGCTCTTTAAAGGAGAAATAAGTAGACAGATGCTTGGTAAATTGGAGATAACAAAGGTAAACATCACAGACCGACTCTGTGTGTCTGCTTGCACATCTGTCCTCCAGATTTCCCTGTTTCTGCAATAGCCATCTTACAGCACAGCACTCTATTCTAGAGTAACAAGCACTTCAGCCATTAGCCCTTCAAATGGAAACACATTTAAACATCTCTGCTTCCTTCCTTTCTCCACTGGACCTGTAGTTCTTCGAGTATGAGAGTTATTAAAAGGGGGGAAAAAGCACATACCAAAGGTAAAGCAAATCTTATTAAGTAAGCCAACTGAACTGAGGTATGTACACAAAACCTCACCTCAGTGTCAGCTGTGCAAATTGCTGCTGTAGATTTACATTTACAGTTTCCTCGTTGTATTGTGTGTCACCAGCTTACAGCTTTTTCCCTGCTCGGTCATTACACTCTCACTGACCAAGTTTACACACACATGCACACCGTATTTCAATTGATGTCCATATTTGGTTTAAGGCAGCACTATAAGGTGTGCACATACACTGCAGCTACAGGAATACTCCCACTTACATGTTAAACATTCTGAGTATGCTTTTATTTAGGTTAATATTGGAGCATTGCTGTGTATGTAATGTAGTGACTGTAACAAACTGCATTTCATCAGCTTCTTTACACTTGGATTGTGCGATATTTGGTGCATTTAAAAACAGAAATAAACCAGCCATGGTGACTATGATGAGACTGGCTTTCTAATCACAAAGTCTAAAACACCTACGTCCTCATTGACATTGATTTAACTCCTGGCGTAAATTCAATTCAGCAATCATCCACAGCATCCATATTCATGCTGCTGTAATTTACTTACAATAATGTGCATCTACAGCCATATTGCTACTTGAGGCACATACTAATTTAGTTGTGCCGTTTATTCTGATTCTGAATTTTGTCCTGATCTTTTTGTTGTTTTTTTAACCTGACTCTTTTACTGTGTAAACTATATGCTTATACACTGTATCCATTCTGTTAGCCATTGATTTCCTGAACTGCAGCGGTCACTAGAAGCAAACACAATCTTAGTTCTTTAATATTTTTTATTACATGGATCTCTATAAGAATTCCCTTGATTTTTGTGCCAGCCTCAAGTGGCCACTTGAGGATTTGCAAGCGAAAGTGTTGTTTTCTGGTGCCAGCACGTTGGTTTTTCAGCCTCATATTTACAGCTGGGCATTAAGGATAGAAATCTCTCAATCAGTCGCTATCAATATGAATCAAAACATAAATCAAGTCAAAGTCAATCTGTCAAGGTTACAAAATACAAAGTCATACAGTGGACACTGCTGTACAGGTACAACTTTGAGCTGACCATGAAGGCTTTCTTGGAGTCGGACTGCATTGATGATCTTCTGCCTTCCTTCTTTCAGCACGAGGTTATTGCAGTGTCTGAGAAGGTGATTGTGCGACTGGAGGACCTGGTAAAGTGGACGGTACCAGACTTCACAGGATGGGCCAACAGTCTAAAGGCAGAGCCTCTGAAACCCTCGGTGCTCCGAGAGCTGGGAACCAATGGAAGGCGGGAGGCCCTTCATCGCTACAGGGAGAGCACCCTTACCAGCGGGTTGAATTTCAAGGATGTCCAGAGGGAGAGGGCACAGCTAGGTGAGTACCAACAGAAACATCAGTGTTTCAATTTTCCTTTGGGCTGTAGTGTTAAATGTTTATGCATTTGTGTCCTGCATTCAACATAAATCATCTTGCATTTATTGTCCTTTGGTTGGTTTAACAAGTGTTGTCTTGACTGCAGTAATTCATCAGTGTGTAGTTGGAATTAGTCCCGATATAATGAGCTGAGAATCACACTAATAGACGCAGGCTAGAGGTAATGGCAGCGTGTTTGCCAACATGTTGTCATCTTACAGCTCTGTTTTCTGAGCGTGACATTAACAACGACAGCAAATCATATAATTTCTGCTGGCGAAGTCTTTAAATAATTGAGTCACATCAAACTGCAGTCTGATAGGGTCTTATCCATCAGTTTAGATCATAATTGGCCGCGTAGCTCGGCAGCTTTAAGGATCATTGCTGTGTGTGTCTGAATGGCTGTCTGGCGTGTTCATCATGCACACTGTGCCATTAAGTGTCAGTGAATGCTTGAGTCCTGAGCACGGCTCTTGGGATCTCACTGTAGCTTTACCAATGAACATAAAGCTGATGTCTGTGTGCATGACTCATCCAATGCAAATAGGAAATCCTGGCATTTGAGTCTAATAATCAGAAAGAACATTATGTTCCTTTTGAAGCTGTTACCCTCTTATTTGCCTCTCTCTCACACACATGGCTGTGATGTAACAACTAATGCTGATTATAACGGCATAAATTTAAAAATACCATCACAGTTACAGTAGGTGATTTAAAAATGAATTTGAGCTTCTATTAATTCATTTTTAATAACCGTCTGTTTTCTCTGTGTGGAAGTGAAAGTGCTTTGGGCTTAAAAATACTTTTTCTGTAGAAAATAGTGATTTATTGATGACTCTTGTTGTGTTTTCTGCTTGGGATCTTCCGGGAAGAGAAGCTGTTGTGTGTGTTTATGTGATGCCCTTGATTACTCGACATTGCTTGAATCTCATACGCAAAAAGGACAAGACAATCAATAATGAATGCTTTGTTGTTATTCCAGTAATCAATATAGTGTGAATGTGCTTGCAGGGGTGTGTGTGTACCCGTGTGTGTGTGATTGTTTTCTTTTATAAATAGATGTGTCAGCTTGCTTCTTAAATGGTATTATGTTCCATATCTGGGTTTTCTATAAATGTGCTGTATCGTCTAGATTTTATAGATTTAACAGTTGTCAGTGTAATAACGCTATTGTTACTGAGAGTGTGTGTGTATGTGTGTGTTGCTAATGAGCAGCGCTGCCGTTAATGACTCCATCAGGCTGTTTCTAAATGCACTTGTCACTCCGATGGGACACTCCGCCAGAGAATCTGCCCACTCAGCAGAACGGGCTCAGACTCTGGCAGGGCACCAGAGACACACATACACGCACAGACTTTGACACACATAGATGAACACATGCTACACACACCGACAATCAGTGGTGTGCACTCACTTATCCATTTGTTTGTTTGTTTGCTACATCTCTGGCGTGTGTCAGTTGTTGACAGTCTTAACAATATGAGCGGGGAAAGAGAGTTTGGGAGGGAGTTCAGTTATTCATCAAGGCAAATGAATGTTACTCTGAGCAGGGGGTTTGCATAGAAATATGAAATATGCCACTGCAATGCTACCCAGATGAAATATTCATACCACAGCACCAGCAGCAGCAGAGGATCAGATATAAAAGTAGCCTTAAAGCGTCCTGTAGCTGAACGTCCATAATTCTGTCTAATAATATGTTGGCTCACTGACTTTTTTATGACATTTTTTAGAGTTTGTTTTAGCCTGCTCTATTACTTGAATGATGTATTTGCTGATTGTTATTCTCAGGCTGATGTGTAACTACATCAGAAGAATTGAATTGTTCCCCCATAACAGGATACTGCAGCAATACCACAAGCTGCACAGAAAACCATTGTGAGCTAAAGAGCAATAAAGTGTGCCATTGTTATCGAGGGAAACTGTTCTTTTTTTTCCCTTTTTTTTTCCAAGTGTGTATCCTAACTTTTCCTGGCATGCAGCCAGTGTGAATGAAGAGTGCTGTTGAGTATTTGTGTCTCACAGGCAACATGTGAAAAATACAAGACAAATGTGTCTCAAACTGCAGGATGACGATTGTTGTTTTTTGTTTTTTGTACCTGTTCTGTGTTACATGGGGCATTGTGGTTTGGCATGTGAACAAAGCTGCACTGCACTCCCTAGAAATATAAAAACGGAAAGCAGAAGATGCTCACATAAGGCAGAGTAATTAATTAGAAACAAGTGACCTTCGCTGCAGTGCTGCGCCATTCAAAGCTCTAAAACCTTTGAGGGAGGGCGGTGATTGGTATCATAATTCAAATTCCAGCTCTTGTTATACTTTGATACTATAGTAAGAATAATAATGATTTAAGTACATTAAAACAAGGATTTATTTGGTAAGGTTAAAGAAGCAGCTAGAATCAGAAGTTACTTTATACTAAACAGATATTTTAAGACATATATTAATGAATTTATTGGTTAAGGGAGAGTAGTAGAACAAAGTAATACCATAGTGTCAATATGTTTATAGGATTAACTTACAACATGCTTCAGATGGAGCTCAGTACCGCTATACTTTTATACTGTACCTGTGTGGACTTATTTTTTTAAAGCATCACTGCTACTTAAAACAGACCTTTTCATTAATCATAAAAATGAATGAATTGATAGACTTGTATTTGTTTCCTATAAAAGTCTGAGGCAACAATATAATGATAACACATTGCTTTGAGTGAACAGTGATGTATGGTATTTTGAAGTGCTTACATAATCTGTAATGTAATTCACTTAATCAGGTAATGCAAACTGTCCACTCAGTTTATCTTGTATTGCAGTGAGCATTAGAGCTTCTTTTTACAGTTCAATCCACCAGGGATGGCTTGCCAGGGAAGTTTACATTCTGCCCCTCTATCTCTCCCCAGAGGACTGGCCTGATTCTTTTTTTTTTCATTGCTGCCTGCTGAAATTGGTTTCTGGTCGTATACTACGAGGCTGAGCGTTTGAGAGCTGTATCTGCTGATACAGTTTGTTAGCTTGGGCTGGGAGAAACAGGGAGCTGTAGAAGGAAAATAATAAAAAGTAAAAAAAAAAACACACAAAGGATGGCTCTTGCTCACAAAATAGCTCAATAGGTTTTCTGTCTTGTCTTTCTTCAATTCAAGCCTTCAGAATGGAAGTCAGTGAGCAGATTGTGAGTTGAGATGATGTGGGGGGGGGGATTATACAAGGTCATAGTCTGGGACTCCTGCATTTAGAGTTCATAGATGGTGCTCATGACACCTGCTCTCACCTATTGTATCATATGTAGCCCGCTCATCCCTCAACGCTGCAAGGATCAGCGCTCTCTAAGAAAACATTGAGACGGGGGAAAAAAGTTACATGCTGGCAGATAGAATACATATACAGCACATTGTAAAAGAATTCCCCTATCTCCTTGACATATATTATGCAGTCTTTTTTTTTTACCTTTGATAAATACTCAAGATGTTTCCTGCAGTCTTGTTGAGGGTACATGATGGATTAGATTAAAAAAAATTAACATTTTTACGTGGTGAAAATGAAGGTCAGTTATTATTATTCAAGGAAATGCATGTTCATCATGTAGCTCTTTGCTGGATTAAAGAGCTGCAAATAGTGTGTGTTGATTGATGTTTCTTGTCCAATATCTCCGTCCACATCCAGTTTTAAATTTTTCATAATAGATTTGAATCAAAGTGCACTTTGTTGTGAGTTGTATGCTTTATATGAATGAATTTATGGATTTTTCCCCCCATCCAATAATCCATAATAACTGACCTCCATTAACCATGTACGCTGTACATTACATGGTGAGGACATTACATTTATTTGTATGAAAGGGACTCTATAAATATACAGCACACTGAAGCAATTTAAGATTGAAGGACACTTTTGCAAACATCAACCCTAATGTATCTGCAGAGATACAGATCCATCCTACTTAGAATATTTATTTATTTATTTATTTATTTACAGGAAATGATACTATAATCAAACTGCAATTTCTGGTTAAAGGGCAGCTTCTTGTTTCTACGTGTAAAGGTTTTCTTTCATAGCCTCTTTTTTTTCCCCACAGAAACCTCCTACACATTACAAGACAATGTGTTTTTTTTCTAATGTTGCATATCCACTCCTAGTAAACAAAACAGTATGGCGGCCCTGACTATGTTACAGTCGGATTAAATATGTCTTTAATGCAGTAGAGTAATGAATGATGTTTGAGCTAAATTCAATGACTTCATCACATCATCACCCATCACATCTATCGAGGTGTGCCGGACAAGGGAGTTGAAAATTAGCATGTTCACCCCGGTGTCATGTTTACATTGCTGCATTTTGACCTAAGAGTGAATGCCGATGGTGCCACTGCATTACATAAAAGCCAGATGTGAGTAGTGTTTTTTTTCGTCTGGCATAAGAGGGGCTTAACAGTGAAAGACATCTCCTGTGCTTTGCATTGTTTACCAACAACACAATCAAGCTTTTCAGATATAAATACTGACCTTTTGTTTAGTATATTTATTTTGTCGCTTTTTTTGTGTCGTTTATATTGATTGAGCTTGAAGGCACAGTAAAGCTACATTTGAAGATTCTATACAGTCTCGCCTGCTCTGGGATAGGGCCGCCGTATTTCCCTCTGATGCAACATCTGATCTGTATGCCAGGCTTGGCACATATACCCGAGTTGATATCCTGACAATATTTCAGTCGGAACATTTCAATTTGATGTAGAGAATAGATTCTGTCCCTTTTCAGAGACCGTTCGGAGCATCACAGAATGTTTATGCGGGCAGGAACTTGTGATAAGGAAACAGACAGATGCTGTCTCCTCATGGTTGATTTGTCTTGGTGACAATACAGAACAATATTTGGGACTTTGAGTCACTATCATGCGTAGAAGCTGTTTTATGTTTCGACTGCTGCGCGGGATGGAATAAGTGGTTTCTAGGAAAGAGATAAAGACAACAGGGTTGTGGTGTTACAAGAGTAATGGTATGTTGTGACTCCCATCAGAGAAAGAACGCCATGCTTCTGTAAGACACACTGCCACTGTACTCCTCCATTCAGAGCATGTGGCAGATTGTATCATTTGCACTTGTTTGCTTTCCGCCCCTCAAACATATTTGCTTCCCCTTCTGCTTTTTCAAATTCTAGAAACTGTCCAAAATCCCTTTTGAAGTAATTTAATGGAGTGTTTGTATTGATTATGTGCCTCACTCACCCCCTCCCTTTTCTCCTCTCTCCTGCTTTGGTATGTATTTTTTTTTTTATTTCAGGGGTTTATGGCAGTATCTTCTTCATTATGCTCAGACCTGTAGGAGAGAGAATCACAAGCTGTTTTTCCTCACTGATGTGCTCATATCATTAATTCCCTTCTGACTGTGGCCTGGCCGGAAGCCAGAGAATTCTAAATCTGTAAGCAGTAATTGTGTGCCGGGGTGGAAAAATCTATTAGATGTTTGAGCATGCCTCGAATTTGAATGGGAGAAAGAAAGACGCACTGTGAGAGAGAGAGGGAGAGAGACCACCCGAACACCCGAGCCATATCCTGTTATGGCTTACACTGTAATCAAATTCCGCTTCTTTGCGTAGCAATATTCATCAATAATTTGTGTTATTCTATTTCTGGAATGTCACATAATGTGTTTTTTCGACTCACGTGAGCGAAGGCTGGTGGATGGTTAAACAATGAGAATGGCCTCGGAGGAAATGAAGAGCTCCGTCTCTCTATTAGGGAGGTCTGAAACAGCAGTTGTCTCTCTTCTCTCCATTAGTCAGGTCTAGAACAACAGAGATGCTATTGATGTGACCTCTTCCTGGTATCTTAAATATGCAGAATGTGTTTTAAAGACACCAGTTAACCTGCCTCTATGACAGCTTACCTGATTTGTTATATTAATAATTCTCTTGTCATAAAAAGCTTTAAAATCACCAGGTTTTCTCTGAGATGTGGTACCAATTGAGCTTTCTTTTCTTAAACAAATTGTCTGCCTGTTCCAGGAACTCTGACTCATAGTTGAGTGTTACCCAACCAGCAGGATTTCTGGAGAGCTTTCTATATTAGTCTTTGTCAAATAAATGATGCTCATTTAAAGAATTGCTGCAACATTATTATTTCATCTTTCCCCTGATATGTTTCTTTCTGCGTGACAGTTTCACATTCTGCCTTCAGACTGATAGATACTGAGGATTTGTGCAGCTCAGTAGGCATTCTAGACATCACAGATTGTACAATTAATAACTCTGCATATTTTATGGGCATGCCAGTCCATCTGCTTTATGAATGCATGTAAAGTGTCCTCCTCTGGACGCCCTGTTTTGCCTATTAAACAGACTTAAAAGTCAAGTCAACAACAAGGGGATATGAAGAGTATTGGAATGTAAAGTAATGATTCAGGTTATGTACCTGAGCTGGATGCCATTTTATATTTCTATCATTCTTTATTTAATACAGAAAAAAGTAATATAGTATAACACAGGGTACAACAATAAAATTTTCCCACTGTGTATTTTCAGCACAGGCCTGATAAGGACACATAACAATGCTAACAATAATTGAGATCACTCATTACATTATCTTGGAGACATAGTTGATAGTCATGCTGTTAGAAACATAAGGTTTCCTTAGTGACTGTTTAGAGGCTGCTTTTTTGTGTTGCTGTTAGAAACCCAAACACACATTTTTCTTGTGAATGTAACAACAGAGCAGTGACTTGAATCTTGGCTCAGTATTTCTAACTTTGCAGTAATGTGATTTAACAAGACTAAACTATGCAGTTTGATAATTTACCGGACTCCTGCAGTATGGTGAAACTGTGTGAACATTAAATACCCATTTAATACTACTGTAGTATCACAGTGTTGGAAAAACACTTTGAGTCAGACCTGTGCCAAGGTAAAAATAGCTTTCGTCGCTGATTACAGATCAGCTTCTCAACATCCACTTAATATCTTTCATAACCTGTTAGGCAGAACAGAGCAGAGGCACAGAGCCGGGCTGCAGGGTATAACGACACTGTAGCAGCACACATTATAGAATACTGACTTTTAGCTTTGTAGGAATAACAGTGGTCATTTCACAGCATGGAGGTAATGCATTTTTCTTGCATTGAAAGGTAATTGCAATGGAGGCTTTGATAGATTCCAGACCTTTTGTGGGAGCTGTGTGTGTGTGTGCACTGCAGGGTCACACATACTTGCTGGGGTACATAACTGCTCTTAATGCTTTTATTAAACCAAAGACCTACAAATGACGTAATTTGTATGTGTAAAATATCTCTGTGCAGATGGTGTAATATATTTTGGTTTCTTTGATATATTGACTGCCAGAGGAGTTGGATGGAGCGCCTTGTGCTGCAAACAATAGATCATTGATGCTTCTCTGTCCGCTTTCTCAACCTGTCAGTCCATTTCCTTGTTATGTGGTGGCCTGAGGAGCACTTGGCAAAATGAGAGGCGTTCAGCCAGTCTTGTTTTTTTTTCTCTCTGATTTTACCGTCAGCCATAAGTCAGCGAAAGCTGTTGTTTCACTTAATGTGCCAGAGTATAATATCTAAAGTTAACCCCGGCTGAGTTGCGGAATCACTGCTGTTTATTCCAGTGTGGGTGAAACTTTTAATTATCTAGTTAAGAGATAATTATTGAATGTGAGAAAGAAGAGCTGCGTTTGACTTTCATGCGCAGGGAAGTCTGTCGACACACCCATGTTACTAGTCATCCTAAATACTTAAATACTGATTCATGTTGTTTTTACTGTGTCAGGGTAGACACTATGTTTACATGCATAAAATATTATGGGTATTATGAACATAAAGTAGATGTATACAAATGAATACTTTGCTTATTCAGTGATCTTTCAGAAAAAAAACTTAAGGTGAAGGCCGACTGAGTCTGAACAATATTTGAAATGCACTCAGCATCAGTTATTTTTCTCTGGAGGTAAAATTTGAGCTGTATGTCTCAACATCTAACAACAGTAGCATGCAAACTAAGGGTTAAAGCTTTATGGTCTAAATGACCTGTTTGAATAATAATAACATTATGCATAATTCAGGGGAGTGGCCACTTTGAGTGACAGGCACTTCTTTGCTTTACCTGCATGTGGCTTAGCTGGGAGATAGGAGGAGCAAAATAAGGGCATCAAACTGAGCTTCTTTGAGACCGGTGAGTGATGACATGAAGCTTGTCCATCTTTATGTACAGTCTGTGTCATAGAAAATGCTCTGTTCTGACAAAGATGATTTATGTCGTATTTGTAATGTGCTGCCATTGAACTGAATTGAAAGTAAGTCTTTGGATTTTTAAGATATAACTAATATCTGTCATTCTGGACTTATTTCACTGAGTGATAATTAAAAACAGAAATTTTACAGCGAGAAGCGTTTTGGCATGAATGAGCACATAAACTTGTTATCGCAGCTTGTTGATATTCTCCACTGAAGTTCTTATCTTTCCTGTGCAATGTGAGACAAGCGGCTACAAACGCTGCATGTGCTGCATTACAGTGATTACAGCTCTGTTAGTAAAGCAGAGGATGGAGCTTGCCACATCAGAGGTCATGTTCTGTAATCTGGAATGAATGAAGCCAAGCTGGCTGCACTTCATCAGAAATTACCTGCTTGTTTAGCCAGATACCATGTTTGTCGCTTGAATCAGGCAGCCGTCTTGTGAAAACAGTTTGAGCTTGGGAACTTCAAACAGAGATCATTAAGGCTCGTGGAGAGAAAACAATTGTTAGTGGTTGTTGTTTTCTCTTTTGTGGTGCTGCTAGAATGTGTAATCACAACTAATTGCACAGCAAAGTATGCAAAAGAAAATCCTACAGATTGCCTTTCTGGGATTTGCTTTTGTATCTTCAATACGCTTTATTTCCATGACAGCACATAAACAAGAAATCTGAACAGATGGCGCTGGTTTTTAATGACATATTGCTATCTGTAAAGTCTCCCTCTAAGCCACAGACTAAAACGTCTCCCCTTGGGGAGCGCACCGCTCTAGTTGTTTATCATCCGCTGCTAATGTCACTCTTTTCTTTGCCACATTGTCAAGTCCTCCAGCTAAATAAATGCATTGTAAATTGACTATTGTGCTGGATGTAATTATTGAAAAGAGTTCCAGTTGGCTTAACTGTACGGGCTGTTTATTTAAAGCCTCCCTCCTCCGTGCAGATGTGATGATAGAGAGATAAGACAGAGAGAGGGGAGAGAAGTTCTTATATAATGACAGGAATTCACAATGGAGCCATGCTGAATGACAACATCACTACCCCCTCAACATCCCCCCCCCCACATCTCCTACAACCCCCACCCCCACCCCTTTCTCATTACAGTTTTACCATTGGGAAACATGCCTGTCCCAAATAGCCTCTAGTATTATTCTTTTGTCCCCTGCCTGCTCTGTTTTCTCTTCATTCTTTTACTGAAAACATATTAAATCATGTTTCCCTTTTACACAGTATACGCCCTGAGAAATAAGTCTGAGTTGATAATGAGGGGCCCTTCTTTGAGGCAATACACACGGCAACTTTGATCTGGAATGGCATGTAATTCCTTGCCTGACCCAATTCCCATTCCAATTCTCCTGATAAGATGTTTTTTTTTCCTCTCCCCCTCGCTCCTTTGCTTTAACCTTCCAGCAGAACTCACTCAAATGGGAACTTGCTGTCTCATTAAAGATACATTTAAAGCCAAACATGTCATCCATTTCATTCTGTAGGAGAAGGATATGTGAAGTTGAAAATGCTGTCTACTACAGGCTGAGCCAAAACACTCTTTCTGTCTGTAGCGGACAACCTCTGAGATCTCTGATTACAGCTGTTCAATTGAGTTTGTGTCGGGCAGAGCTGCGTGACAAATGAGAGTGGCCGTCATAGCAGATAGAGTATCATCACCTGGGTTTAACAGCTTTTAGGCACGTTTGAGGAGAGGGGAAGAGACATAGAGAGGGGATCCACTTGTTTGTGTATAGTCACAAAAGCAGCTGCAGCCAAAGATAGTTGATTAAATTTACTCCCTGTGGTATTTTGCACATTTTGGTTTCTTGCAGAGAACTCTCAGAATTGACTGCACCATAAGTGGATTGACCCCCAAAACCCAGCAGTAGTCTTTCATTAGTCTGGATGCAGCCAGGGACCAGACAGTGAACAGTGTTTAGGGCCAATCCATCACTGCACAAAAGGGGGGATCAGCGCGGCACAAACTTCCTCATCTTAAGCGACCTCTAACTTTGTCGCGATCGGTTTCAAGTTTAGTTCCCGGTGACAGTGATAATTCCAAGGGCCAGTCCTGCGTATAATTTCATTTTAGGCACAAAAGCTCATCTGTTATGAGGCCCCTCTTTGTTTTTTGATAGTCAAAAGAAGCAATTTAGGGTTTTGACATGGAGCCCCTCAGAATAATTCCTTCATGTATTACAGGACCTATTAAATGCAAACTTTTCAATCTGGCAATCAATAAGGCAGGCAGCTTTCCCTGGCTCTGTGCCAGACACATTAGGGCTACGAGCGATGGTTGCTAGGGAGCTGAGCCTGCTCAGGGGAAAGAATGTTTAATGTAATAGAATCACATAAATCAACTGGAGGAAAGTGCTTGTGTTGTTTTGTCTCTTCTCTTCTCTTCTCTTCTCTTCTCTTCTCTTCTCTTCTCTTCTCTTCTCTTCTCTTCTCTTCTCTTCTCTTCTCTTCTCTTCTCTTCTCTTCTCTTCTCTGTTTAACTCAAAACATTTAATATGGGTGTTTTTTTTTAAATGTGGCGCGGCTATCGCCCCCACCTCTGTCAACCACAAGAACATCTGGGATAGAATTAAGCTGAAGGAAGTTGAATTTTCTCAGTCTTTGTGTGTGTGTAACTATTATGAGTGTGTAACTACTAGTGTGTGTGTGTGTGTGTGTGCGCTTGTTTTTGTATGCATAGCTGTGTGTCCTCAATCCTTGTGCCTAACACTTGAATAAATTGAGGTGAAAATTATATAAACGTTTCTTCTTTTTTTTCTTTGTCACAGGCCACTGCCCCACCCTACTGAAATGAATGAGCCACTTTAGTGCTTTACTATAATTAAGAACAGGAGCCAGCATGCATGGAGGGCTCTCTCTCTCTATGTATTACTCCCTCCTTCTCTTTGCCCTCTGTACAGTTTCAATGGAACATTTCCTCTGGGTGTCAGTGCCCTTTGTGAGAATATGATTCTCTTAGAATATTAGGCATGTGAGTATAAAAGCCAGATATCTCTTAAAGGCGTACTCCACCTATCTGTTCCCCAGATTTGTTTAATACATTATGTAGGAATTCCTGCACAGCACACTTGATTCATTTTCCCCAAAATGTCCTTCCTCCACATATCCTCTCTTTGCATTTGTATCAAATAAGGTGAATAATAAATATGGTTTCTTCTATCCATTGACCCACCTTAAAGTAATTTGCTGGTTTTAAATAATACTCTTGCTAATACCCATGTCATGGTGGTATTAGCATACTTGTGTGTGTACAGTACTTAACCAGCCTCAGTAAACAGCACAATACAAAAACTAGTGGCTCTGTTATAGTTAATTATATTTAATCTTTTCAGTATAAGAACCAGCAGTGAAGGAATTATGTGTAAGTGCTGCTGGAATGATGCAGTGTCTTTGGCTAAGATGCCAAAAACTGAAATTATATTGAATTTACAGGTGCAGAAAATCAAGTAGTAATATTAATAATTTGAGATGATCAGAAAAAATGATAATAATTTGGCTTATTGGCTGCTGGCTGGCAAATACAGATATAAACTGGCATAGCTTTCATGGTCAACAAGAAAAGTTTTAGAAGAAACATCTTCCCCCATAGCTCCTAAATGGTCCACTGTGTTCAGTAGCTATTTGCTAACTGTGTCTGCCTGCCCTTGCTGCTATGCAGGCAGTGTAAACTGGGTTTTTAGGGCTTCCTGCCGCATTAAAAAAAAAAGCATTTGTGTATCCTGCACCTGCAACTTTGAATATAGTATGCTGCAGAAAAATGTGAAATGTGATTCCTCAGTAAAGTTATGTTGTTGTCAAATACTTTACAACACTGACTGCTTAAGGTTTCCTGAAACTCGAGCCCCTTATGTCTCATTTGTAGCTCATTATATTGTTTACTGCTGCCTGTTCTGACCAAACTTCCTTCTGAGTCTCAGTGGGTCCCTTCCTGGATAAATAAAGGTTAAAATCAAGGAACAGACAATAGCATCAGCGTGTTGATAATTTCATATTATCCAGTGTATTGTAATTGTTAATGATTTCTAATGGTCCATTTCAGTGCCTTTATATCATACTGATAATGAAATAATTTCTTAACGTTCTGCTTTGAACCACAGTGCAGTTTGATTAGTAGGAGTATCCGTCTAAATGGCAGAATGTGTGTTGTGTAGATTGTGTGTGTTTGTGTGCTTGTGTTATCACAGCTTGTAGCTGATATAATGAGCAGGGGAGAGTGGAGTGAGTTTGTGTGACTGATGTGATGCTGATGACGGACGGCCACTGAGTCATTTGCAAACACAGTATGTTATTCTGTGCAGATCCATTAAACAAATTTAAATATCACTCCAGTTTTACTGCCTTTCAACAAAATAAACAGAGTGTTAGCATCTGTGTGATCTCCTTTACTCAAATATAGTGATTTATTAAGGCTGCATCCTCTGCGTGATTAATGCGATTTTGTTTACGGCAAAGACTAGATTGCAATTAGCGAAATGTTCTCGCACATTTTGTTTTATCCAAGATAGTGTAGTCATTCACAGATTGGATAAGCAGATGAGTCATGTAATTTCAGTAAATATATTTCATTGTTTTATGTAATTGTGCTGTTGTTGGAGACACACACACACACGGCCGTCTCAAAAATTTGACACCCACATGCATCATTTCCATTCGGTGTCATTGACAGATGCTGTTCTTGCTTTATTGGTCAGGTTTCAATAACATGAAACCAATAGCCAGATCGGGCGCCTGCTGCTGCTTATAC
Organism: Parambassis ranga; assembly: GCF_900634625.1. Classification (NCBI taxonomy): domain Eukaryota; kingdom Metazoa; phylum Chordata; class Actinopteri; family Ambassidae; genus Parambassis; species Parambassis ranga. Next base: position 11,189,533 of record NC_041035.1, read on the forward strand.
GGTCCCCTCTCAGTGTCACGTCCTCTCATTGAAAAGTGAGAGAGAGTGAGAGGGAGGTAGATGAATCAGAGGTGTGTTTTATATATTATGAGGAAAGGCTAAATGGAAACAGGGCAACCTTTGAGATCAATACAGAGCATGGAGAAGAGTGCAGCATGAAGTGAGAATACCAAACAAGAACCCATGCTTTCCCCACTTTATTTCCCCCTCTGTTTTATTACCAGTGTGGTGCTATTTGCTGGTTGTTAAAGCTTGATAATTTGGTGTTAGCATTAGAGTAAAAAAATATGAAAGTGACATTATTGGCTCTGGTTTACGTGCCTCACCATTTCTCGCCAACCCCACAAATGCAGCAGGGGGATCCAGTAAATTCCTTGGCCGAGCAGATAATGTGGAAATGTTGACAACAGCAAATTTGAGGCCGAGTGAGTGATTTAAGGACTACAGCGGATGACAGAGAGCATGAGAGTAATGCTTTTCAGCTTTTTCCTGCTAATCTGTGACAAGACAAATGAGCACACTTGCCTGAGAGATGTTGTCAGAGCTTGTGGGCAGTTTGAATATTTTTAAGCTTGGTGAATGTAAATGACACAGTTTACATGAGTCACATTTGGTTTTTTAATTAGCCGGCTCAGATCTGCTTTTAACTGTCAGCTGCCCTCATATTAGGACTGGTTTTTATTTTGAACATTCAAAGGCCCTACAGACATTCTCCAAAAAAAATGTTTCAGAGATGCAGCAGCATTTTATTTTTGAAATTCAATATCAATGTTTCATCTGCAATAGCTGTTCATCCAGCAGAGCAGATGCTTCAATCCCAGCTTACTGAATTTCATGCAGTATTTCTGAGATTTTGATTCTGATGAGTAATTTATCTTGGAAATTTATAATTTATTTTGGTGTAATTATACCAAATATTATTTCATTTTTCTGCTATTATAAAGTTGTTCTCATCATACTTACTACCACTCATGTTTCTCTCATACAGTTAGTCTACACAGTAGTGTCCTTGCCTTTTTTTCTAAAAAGTGAAGTTTACCAGGAAAAAAAAAATTCAGTCCTGTGCTGTTAAATATAAGTTTGTCATTTTTATGATGCACATGTGTTTTAAGATGTTGTTTTTACTATGTTGAGGTAGATTGAGGTCCTTATTTTTAGTGTACAGTGTCTCATGACAGCCACTATAGCTAATGACTTTTCCAGTCCACTCTGGACTTCTGCAGTGTCACTTACAGTGTGATGCAGGAGTGCAGTATTTCCCTTATCTTATTTATCCACATTTTAACCATGTGGCCAGCTCTGGGGATGCAGTTTCTCGAGTGGCCACTTGAGGTTCCAAAAGTGAGTTGATTTCCTTAGGCATTGTGTTAAAATGTCAAGCTACGGCAGCACAAATAAGGTTGTTAACAACCATGTACAAAAACAGCTTCTGTAGGTTTATGACACTTTAATTTTAACAGATGGGAGCTACGTGTCTGCTGAGCAGCTTGGTCGCACAAACTCTGTGTAACAATGTGTGCAGGTCATTTCGGTCACGCATAAGAACGAAGAGTTGTTTGCCAAAACAACTTGTTGATGGGCACTTTTAAAAGAAAACAGAGTTTTGGAAGACAGACAACAGCATGTTGCAAAAAGAGAGTGATGAGAATGTCATTATGTTTTGCATCAAAAATGCTTTCAAAGCTGAAATGTTTTTTTCTGGGTGATGGACTTTCATCAGTATTATAAGCTTATGTAACTGCAAGTTCATTTCATTGTGGAAAGAAAACGATGGCTTTTTTTTCAGGAAATCAGCGCAAGTAAAAAGCAGCAGTATTGCCCTTTAAGAAGGAGACACAGCATCTGCTGTACAGTTGTTTTATTTTACATGTTTGATTCAAACAGAAGCCCTGTTTGCAATGTGACTACTCATTGTTCACGTCTCTGGTAATTTGTGCAGCAGCTGTATCATTATTATACAACAGTAGCAGCTCACTGTATGACTTCACTATACATTGTTCTTAATGGTTACACTTACAAATTAAAATAAAGGAAGAAACGTTCAGTCATGTCATGCTTCCTGACTGATGTCATGTTGAAGGTATTTAAACTACAAATGAGTTCTGCAGACTGAATGTTTTATAGAATTGTCAGAGGTTCATGGACTGAGAACGATGAGTTGAAACATCCATTTTAATCGCTGCTTCTGACATTGTTGCACCAACCAGTTCAATAAAATCCTGCGCTCCTGCTGCAGTCATGTAACATCTCTGTCTGAAATGTAAAAATTAGATTTGTGTGTGCATTTCGACTTGCATATGTGGTTCAGCCATGCATCCAGCCATGCCTTTGTCACTTCCTGGTAGTATTAATATAATGCAGTATACTTGAGTCACTCAGCCATATTAAAGCATCCACAGTTCTGCTTTTCAGACTTACAATACAAATGTTATCACACCTTCTGTTGTATCAGTATGTTTGAGAATTTAATTACTTAAAACACTCTTTTGGCAGAGCATTTTGTAGCATTTTACAGGTCTTTTCAACTAGTCAGTGCTAATAGAAATGTTATTCTAAGTAGAAGCACAAGCAGGCAGTCATAACAAAGCTGATCAAGGTCTTTCTAAGCTCAAATCATAAGGAGGACAAGCATTTCCATTTGTGGCTGCCAAACTAAGTATCAGTTACTATACAGTGCAGAATGTCAGTATCACCAAATCGTAGTTTGAAACGCACATATGCACAGAATGTCTGTCTTCCCAGCCTGTTTGTAGTGAATGAATTATTTTCTTTATGTGCAAGCATTTTGACATACTTTAGAGGTTTAGATGCTTATCTGTGTCTTGTCATGACGGCAGAGCAACCTCAAACATAGTGTACAGCCTGAGCCTTTAAAAAACTAACTTAACTGAAGAGAAGAACAAAATGTCACCACCTTGGAGTCAGTGTGGGATTACATGAAAAGACAAAAGAACTGTGACAAGTTCTCTGAGATGCTTGGAACCACCAGCCTGCCAATACCTTTAAAGAAATTTAAAGGCAACTTTGTATGTACTGTATGTATTGACTTGGAAATGTAGGACAGTAAGACAAATTAAGACCACATGCTGCTGTCATTAACCTGTATTCTGGTTAAAAGGAGCAGTTGGAATTCCAGCAGGAGACCCTTTTCTATGAGTTAAATTCTAGAAAAACTGGATGCCATATTTGCTGTAATGTGCCTCATAGTGTTGTTCATTAGGGGCTCTCTTGGCTTGTAAATGGCCATGTCTGTCATACTTTGTGCCCCTTACATTGCAAAGGTTTTCTGTTGGGGGTGGTATGAGGTACTTACACATAGTCTATTATATTTGTAGAAAAAATAAAACAAGCTATTGCTCTGTTGCCTCAAAACAACTCAATCATCTCTGAATATGTTCACATATTTACTTTAGACAAACTCTGTTTATCCTCGTCTTTGAAGCCACCAGACTCCAGTGGAACAAAAGAAGTAATTTACTTTTAATACATTTTGAATTGTGTCCATACAGAAAACTAATTGATAAATGTAAAACTATTCCTTTTGTTAATGAGTCTGGTGACTTTAGGAAAGCTTTAGTCCCTCATTGTAAAAGGCTGGGTGACAGATGGGTATTATGTGATAATGTATAACCTATATCCTTTCTTGTAGTTGTACATATTCTTTGACATAACCCTTAACATCTAGTACTGTTTTTGGTTTTCCCTTAAGCCATTAGAGTCAGTTGAGAAACGCTGCAGTTTACCTGCCTTCCTTAGGCAATTTATTTGTGTGATTGTGACTTTGGTGTGTTATGTCAGCTTCGGTCTGACATAATGCATTAAAAGACCACAGCAGTAGACCAGCAACTGCCATGCTCTGCAAGGTTAAAATAAGTGTTTTATCAATGGCGTCTGGTGGCTTTCAAGAGTGCATAGATCGATATAACTGCCAAATTCCCTGGCAGAATATCCTGCCTGATGGCTGCGTAAAAGGATGATAACAATACTAGAATACTCTTTATGCTCTAAATATAGTGTACACTTAAAACTGCACCCCATCCATAGCAGTTCATTGCTTCTCCAAATCAGTGTTGTGCCAACCACAATCTACTGTACACTCACTTATAGATAAGTACCATCCTCCTCAAAGCCCTCTTCAAAGAAACAGAACTATCCCTTTTATTAAAGTATTTAACTATTAGTATTCTTTGTCAGTTTACTCTATGCTGTAAAGTATTAGAATTTATTGAGTGCTGCAGTGACTTAGTGGTCATAACATCAGCTGTCCTGTAGAGCTGTTATGACCCTGACACTATTGTAGTTTATGAGGTCAGCAGCTTTACAGCGTGTTCTGAAAATAATCTGCCGCAGCACAGCTGTTTGATCAACACGCTCTATACCACCACTAGGACAGGACAGACAGACAGAAAGAGATATTGAAGAGAGGTCTTGAGAGAGAGAGAGAGAGAAACAAATTGTTCTCACAGTGTCTTCCAGCTCTCCAGTGATACAGCCACAGCCCCATCCAATTAGAAAGCTTACAGTAAGATAAGGACGTCCTTTATTTTGAAAGGTCGTGCTGCTGGAACAAAAGAATTTTTTAAAGTGTACATACACTCATTGTACAATTACACGCACCATCACACACACGCACACTGACATGCATACTTTACAATGCCTTTGTACAGTTATTAATGCCCTGCAGCTCTCTCTCCAAATTGAATCTAATCAAGTAAAATGCTGTGAGAGTCCTTGGGAGAAAGAGCAGGTCTGACGGTGACCGCTTACAATAAATCCCTGACATTTGGAAACAAAGCCTGCTCTATCTCTGCGCTGTAATTGCGTACGACAAATGCTGCAATCTTGGATAAATGTGTGGTCTGCTGTATGCAGGAATATGAAGGTTTATACATCTGTGGGCTTTGTGGCACCTTTGTGGCATATGCTGTCTGCATGAACGTGTGCGCTGGCTGAACGGTTTTAATAATTTCTTTTGAAGTGGTCGTCATTTGAGTTCAGTGGAACTAATTATGCTACTTGTTGGGAAGCAGCTGCTGTAAATATGTGATGAATGGAGTCCTTCTGTCCTGTTTCTGCTGCAATTTCATTTTAACCTTATCTGCTCCAGCTCAGGAAGAGGAATATGCATTTTGCAAATCAGTAAATCTGCCTTCTTCAAAAAGGCAAGGTGAAAGGCTTTCTAACTAGCCACCCTTAAAATATTAACTTATAGTACCAGCAGAAATTCCCATGAATGTCATGTCCAAGGGCTTTGTAAAAGCAGACAGGACGGTGAATAATTCATGTACAAATCTTGTTTCAAACTGCCCGACTCTGCTTCATCAACTGTTGGACCATGTCGTCAGCTTTGTAAGCTAGAAAAATATTTGCATTTTACTTCAAACAACAGTCTATACAAGCAGGAGAGTCTGCAAAACATGACAGTGAGTGTTATTTAAGAAACACTTGCTTGTCAGCAAGCTGTGATTGGCCAGTTCAATATGCAATATTGACCTTTGTATTAACTGTGCCGAGGTTATGTGTGGTTTTACTGTCGTATAATCACCACAGTATAAGATTAGATTCAGATAAGATGCTTAGGTAATACTACAGGGACACAATATTACATGCTATTTAAGGTTATGTCTTATGAAATCACCTCATATTTGGTGACCCATTAATCAATATCATCATCATCATCATCAAGATCCTCAAATATTTGCATATTTTAATAAATGACACAATTTAAAACACTTTTTATTAACTCGAATAGGAAGTGGTTAAAGTAGAGATCATTCTAATTTGATGAGTCATGAGTCATAAAAAATTGTACTTTGAATGTTACATAAGTCGGATTGTGTATGTAGTGTTGTAGTGTCTGTTTCCAAGGGGTTTTATAGCTACAGTGTTTATTGATCGGTAAAACTGCAGATTTACTCCGTCCTGTATTGTCTTTAAAAACAAGGAAATGCCTTCCCTTACTTAACCAGTGCCTGCTCCATGAAGAATAAAAGTGCACTCAGTCATAGGTACATTCTGTTTTATAGGTGGTAGGATCATTTTGTTATAGGCTAATTAAACATAAAAGCTGTTTTTTTTTAAATCACCACCTGTAACATGTAGCTTCACTAGCCAACTTTCTGTTAGTCACACAACATCAGTGAGGCTTGGATTACACAGGAGGAAATGTGATAAACACATGTTGCTAATTAAATGCAAAACGACATTCCAGTGCACTTTATGTCCTGTAAGTGTATCTGGTACAGTAGGTTGTAGTGAATTCATTTCCCTGTATGGACCTGTGCTATTTTTCTGACTACATTGTATTTGCATGATTTTATCTCTTTTATGTCACCCTATAATAATGTGTGAGGTTTTATCACAGTAATCTATACAGTACACACAGTACTCTATCTGTATTTTGTGTTCAGTTTCAATTAATACATTTTACCTGCTAAACTAAATGTGGCTTACTGAACGTCAGCACGTTGTCATGGTGAATATGTGGGCAGGCTGGAGTCTTAAGTTTTGTTCTTTCGTGGTGTCAGTATATTATTAACAGTTTGATTGTGTATCAGCATTATCTTCCTGGCTTTTATGGCAGTTTATTGTGTCAGCTCAGTCTGTGCTTCCTGTCCTGAGGTTCTCCAAATAACGGAAGAGATTTCTTTGCCAGTTAGCTGTCACAGGGTGATAATGCATTTGTGAAACTTACACACAGTCAGTGAAATATTAATCACACACCCACGTAGGAGATAGGAGCACACATGTGTTGCTGTATCAGGAGGTAGCCTATCTCTACTACCTGACTGTTAAACCGTAGTCTGCACTCATTTTCATATAGCTTTTTAATTTAACTTAACAGTCAGCCATTAGCCGTGCACTCCTGCCTGGCCTGAATGTCTTAGAGAATTTCCCACCTTAAAGCTGAAAAAAAAAACAGGTAATTCTGTACAGCAAGGGTTGTTTTGACTTTCCTGCAGTCACCCTGGCAGCTGTGCACATCATGCATTTCAAGCATTATATATTTGTACAGTGGATGTGACAAGGCGTCCTGTCAGTTTGCTGAAATGTATTATTACTACAAGGAAAGGATGTGAAACTCTTATGAAAGCTATTTAAAGTCACAATGAAACGGTAACGTTTGAGTGACCTGCTTCCTCGAAGTGATGCGTTTCCTGATACACACAGACAAAATATGTTGTGAAAGAAAGACGGAAACCAGCGTTTTACAGGTCAAAGCACCAATTATTTTATTGAGAATGAATGAAAGTAAAATAGGCTTTTATTTTTTTTTAAAGTTATTTATAAATAAGATTAATAAAAATAAATAACATTGGTAAAATACCCACCGCCGGCCTAGATGTACAGGAGGATATTCACAGCACAGTAGATGCCCCAGATTATTGTATATTGTCTCAGTAGGTAATTAAAAGTCAGATCTGAAGCAAAAGTAAATGTGTTCTCTAAAATTGAAGTGTTACCATTTTCTACAACACTTATGGGAGTACTTGAAAAACAAAATGTTTCTTATTTCACTCCGTGTGTTAAATTAACCTCTGCCTATCATCTCTGTGGACCTTCTAACTCTGTATGTGGTTTTTGTGTGTTTTTCAGGCCAGGAAGAGGATGGACGGAAGGTTTTAGTCCTCAGTTATCCACAGTATTGCCGCTACCGCTCGGTTCTGGCGCGGCTCAGAGAGCAGCCGTCCTCCCTGCTCATAGACCACACGGTGCTGGCATTGGGTGGCATCGCTGCGCTGGACGGAAGCACGAGGATCCTGTATTGCCGTGACACCTTCGAACACGCCACCCTGCTGCAGAATGAAAGCATCTGTGATGAGTTCGGTAAGTGTGGCAGCTGAAGATATACGACATACACATATGACATGTCATATATGCTCACCAGTAATGCCAACAGCTACTACAAGAGCAGTGGAGGGCATGTGGTGAAACATCAGATCCTCAGGTCCTCATTTCTAAACAAACACACACTTTAAAACTAATTCTCACAGTATGGTTCATCTCAAACTTACGATTATATCATTTTGGTTAACCAGGCTATTTGTTCAAGTCTGCTTTTAGTGGGAAATTGACATTTTGGGCCAATCATTTAAATCCATTGTGTGAAAATTCAGAAAGAAGCACAAGAGTCCATTTAAAATGTTAATGGAAACCAGAGAGAACTCCTGTGACAAATACAATTGCTGTGAGGGGAAAAAAAAATGTCCAAAACAATTTCATGAGAGGAGACAAACAGCCCTTGCTGACAAAGTGTTTCAGAGCACTGGGTTTAAAGGAAAGTGCACAGAATTTAGACATCGGTGCAGTATCTCTTGAGTCACTTGTTGAATGCGGCTGAAGATTACAAGTTTGAAAATGACACATCTGCCTCTCTGAAGTCTCTGTAATCTCCTGCATTAGCTGCCATTAGTTATACATGCTGCATTTTATTTAGCTTGGAAATTGGACATTAAAACTGTGAATCACACTGTGTTCCAGCACAACAGATGATGTTAGCAGTTAACTAGTTTATTAGAAAGAAGTGTTAATAACAGGATGTTCCATTTCCAGTGGAAACTTTCAATTGGTTTGTCTAGATTTAGGACAAGACCCGAATCACTGAACCTTTGCTTTGTGTAGTCAGCAGGTTTTGACAAAGGAAGTAAAGACTATAACCTGATGTTTAGGGAGCAATGTTTGTAACTCATTATTAAGAAGTTTGCATATCGTCTAAGCTTTAACTCGTATTTGAGCTCCTAATGCCAGATGTTGTTTCCTCGTACAGATACTACACATAGTTATGATTGAGGCTGTTTTAGTTTACTTTAGTTAATTAGTGTCATTGCAAAGCAATCATTAATATAAAAAGAGAAATTCAGTCCAGATCACACTGCTTTTCAACAGCCTTTGTTGAAGTGTTTGTTTTTCCCGCAGCGCTCTTTCTGTTTATGGACACAAATGACTGCTTCTTACTTCCTCATCAGTAACACCTATGAAAAGCATTCTGTGGTTCCGGCGTGGAGTTTTTTTTTTCTGAGTGCTGGAACATGTCTATTTGCCATTCACTGTGCTCTCTCTGCTGTTCATGAATCCACACATTTTATTAACCCCGAGCTGCTCTAAAACAAAAGAATAACGTGATTCATCTCTCTTTATATTTCCTCTGCTCGGTAGCTCAGCAGGCGCTTGTGCAGCGTCAGTTTGACATTCACAGTAACGGCTCCTATGGTCAAAAGTCATTGTTTTTCTTTTCCTGTAAATTTGCCAGTAGGTAATTGCATTTTAAGAGAGCAGCAGAGGTGAGACCAGAAGGGAAAATGGTTTTAAGGCATAGGAAAATAAGTTATGAATAGTAACGCTAACATCCTGTGGCTGCTGTTGCTCATTCACTTGGCTCAATAATGCCATTCCTCTGTGAGCCACATTTAAGCTAAAGGTTTATTTTCATAGCCTAAGGGATTCTACTTTTTTGACTATGCCAACCAGATTTCTAATGTTATTCACATGATGGTTTACTATGTTTGAAGCACAGTTTTATTGCTGCCTGTATTGCTGCTTTGAGACTCGATTGTGAATTGTTGCAAAACAGCAGAGCTAAGTAATTTCCATCACTAAAGCAGGTGAACTGCAGCCTGCAGGGCCTCTTACTTAAAGGTGCACACCTGAATGTTTGCACATATGAAACTTATACTGCCATTTATAGACACCCTATTAAAAAAAGCAACTGTTAAATCCATCTTTATGAGGATAAATACCAGCACTGTGGATGTAAGAGGCAAAAGTGTGCAGCTGTGAAATATTAAAATGTTAAAATTTAATCTGGGGAACAATTTTAGGACTTTCTTGTATGCTTCCCTCAATGCTAATTCTGACCTTTTAGATTCAGCCAAATCTGCTGTGGCAGCTGTAATAGCCGTCCGTCTTGTCTAAGCTAATTCATGAAAGTGTGTCAAGCTACCTCAGGGGGTAGAGAAAACGAGAGGGCTCGGGCAAAAAAACTGTGCTATTGCGGAGTTTCAGTGAGCCTATTGGTACAGTATTGTGTGTGAAATGTAGTCATCAGATGAAAGCCTGCTGGTGAAATCCACTCTATCCCTGGAAGCTTTGTAACACAGATTCAACACAGCACTACAGTAGGTGCCTGTGCAGCATAACAGTGTAGAGATTTACTATTTAATAAGCAGCATATGCTGTTGTTTTCTCATTTACCTGTAGTTTACGACGACTTTGATTTCTTCACTGTTTGCTGTGATGATTTAGAGTCATTCCTGGTATTATAAAGACAGTTGTCAGGAGACTGGGCTTCATCTAAGCCGATCTATATTCATGTTTTTTTTCTTTATCTGCATCACCACCAGTGTCCCTGCTTTTGAACCAGCTTGAGCGAAACTGCAGTTGCGTCAGTTACCAGATCTTTAGTCCTGTGATCCATATTCATGTTGAGCATCGCCTGTCACCCCTGCAGCTGCTTTCCTCACGGGGAA